>NC_134483.1:493198088-493405588 GCF_040206685.1 Ascaphus truei | reverse complement strand
AAGCTAATAATCGGCTCTGACATGCATTGCTACTATGATGATATGAAAGGGAGACTTGCGAAAGTGTGGTTATGGTGCGATTTCCACGTCTACTTCTATGGCTGTTAATGCACGCTCACAACGATCAGATTTTTATGGAACTCCATGTAAATGCACAACCAGTGCACTACTAATTTAGGGTCTTGCACTAGGACAAGGTGTTTATTTTTTATTCATTTTTTTTGTAGATTTTTCAACACCTTTTTTCTTTGTTTCTTTATTTCATTGTGAGCCTACAAATGATATGTATTTTCTCAACCCAGGGGGAGCATGTAGGGAAAGAACAACAAAGAAAAAAACACACTAAGTGCAAACAATTTTGTTCAAGGGTGATATATGATGCTTGGCCCCTGTGTGCTCCCTACTCACAGAAAGTTAGTAGGATAAGTGCAGTGGCGGGATATGTGAAGTCAGGTGGATCTCACTGGACATATGCAGGAAGCAGCTAGAACTGGGATGTCAGTTGCAAACGTACATGGAAAGATAAAAACAGACCTCCATGGTGCAGATCAATGGTATAGGGATAAACTTTATATAGTATTAAAATGTGCACTCAGCCTACAAATGATGCCATGCCACAATCACCCTCATGTATAATAACTAAAATCGCCACGGAATAATTGCATTGGCATAGATATACTGAAGCCTAGAATGGACTGAACTCGGGGCACAGGTTTTTTTTAAAGTTTAATATCAGATTTTCTTCTCTTCATGTGAACCACACACACGCTGCTATGAAATTCGACCCGTAGTTACAGAGCCGCAGGGATCTTTGAGATAGGCATTAGTCTCGCACACATTTGTTTTCTAAAATTCAATGCCTTGAGGAAGAATAGCGCTCGTTAGGGAAGTCATTGGCATTCATTCATTTACACAAACTACTGTATACCTGCCTTTACCAGCCATCATTTCTTATTGCCTGCGAGTTTGGATGGGTAAAAATGAATGGTAAGAAGTCTTTCGCTAAACTCCATGCGCTAATCTTCCATTCAATATTTGATTTGTATGTCGTGCTTGAGAGCCAGATCTTCGCGAGTTTTATTTCTTTCCCACCCTTCTTAGAGTTTGCTTTTAATGTCATAACTTTATTTCTGCTGCATTAGCAAAAAAGGATGTCTTAAAAAGATGTGCAGGTCTCAAATATATTAAAATACAGTAGAATTAAGTCATAAAGTTGTGTATTACAATACAGCAGGTGGGTAAATTGAATGAAAAATAGCCATAATATAGTGAAGTCCTTTTTAATTGTAACGCAAGTTATTTTTTAGTTTTTATTGTTATTGCTTTTTTCCAGTGATTTGTTTGTTAGGTGGACATTGCTCTACAAAGATTGCAAGAACTCTTTTGACTGTATAGCGCATAGGAGAAGGGTTCGTTCTCTGTATGCACTATACAAGACATGGAAATAGAGAGATAATGTATGGGCCTTGAAATAGCAATATTGAGCTTATAGTATTTCTGTAATAAATTCGGCACTTCTGTCTGTATTGCAAACAGCACTATAGTACATCCAAAAAAATATCTTAATAGAGATTAGAGAAACCAAAAACTGAAACCATCTGAAATATTGTCATGCCAGTTCTACAAGGGCCAGTTTGAGTAACAAACTTTGATACAATGGTTTAGGTTTCAATTACTCCATAAATAGTTATGTATGCACTACAATGCATGCCTCGACTTGATCAGTTAACTGGTTTACATGACCTTCAAAGGACGTTGTTTCTCACATGACTGCATATAATGTTCACTCGTTAAAAAAGAAAGAAAAAGCAGTGGGATGGGGAAGTAGATTATTTACCCTCTAACTTTTTAATGCAGGATTTCTTCAATCTCAATATTGGTCAAAGGGATGCTTGTTATGCTTAAATATGTAATGCACAAAGTCAACTCAAACGCTAGTGGGGAAAGTCTACAGTCAGTAACTCCTTCATATAAATGTTAATCCTACTATGTAAAAATAGTAATCTTCTCAAATACCTTGTATTGTGCCTTTCACCAACTCATCCCAGAGATGTCATTGTATTGTCATTGTGTTCATATCCCCATTTGTGATGTGGAATATGTTGGCTCATTATAAATAAAGAATAAATAATTAAAAATAGATAAAATGCAATTAAGGCATCTTGGTCTTCAAGAGTTCCAGTTTTTTTGGTGCCAAATTGATTAGCTTTTTACAAAAAGCAAGATGATGATCACATCACATTGTTATACCTTATGTCTCTAAAAATCACAAATAGTAATAGTTACGCTTTAAAAAAACTCTTTGTACTGAAAATATTGGTAACAGAACTATGTTGGCACTAGCTAAGCTCTCTGGTTTATTTAAAATACATGGTCTAACTCCAAGATGGCGGAAGAGCATAATTGTATGATTTATGGTGCCAACGCCCATGGTCCATAGCTAAGCTAATAAAATTCTACTGACATTTCTGGGAGGCATCACAGATCAAGTCATGAAAAGCAGGACAAGTGTTCTGTAGGAACTGAGCGTCAAAGAGTGAGTCAGTGGTTGATTGCATCAAGAATAGGAGAGTCTTCCTCCTTAGTTCCTATCCTTTTTTGGGCTAAGGCACTGACTTCCTTCTTGATTTTGTGCTCTGCAATCTCTGTCTTGTAAAGGAAATCCCACATCGGAGACAAAGGGGCTTCAATAAGCTCAGAAGCGGCCAATCGCCCATTGACTCCCAATCGCCAAACTCCCATTGACTTCCACGATGGGCCGCTTTGGAGCTTATTGCGTAAGCCTGAAAGGACCTCAACAAAGTAAGGCAAGTGTCGGTCGGGCTTTCGATGAACACTGTGCTCACAGCTTCTCTTCCCGGATTTTACTTATTCCATCTTCATTGCCTTTACTAACATTTTTCTTAACACATTTGCGCTTCGGGTTACCATGTTTGTTTGCTTTTCTTAGAACTCTGAGTAAACGTTCTTTTTTTTTTTCTCTCACTTGATATCTTTAGATTCGAACGCTCTTTTTTTGTAATTGTTCTGCAAGTGCACTGACAATAGTGTCTCAATATTCTTTCTTTTTATCATCCTTTAAATCCTTTTTGGTACTAAGAAGGGCTGCAAAATATTACCAGTTCTCCCTCAAGAACGTAAGCAATCTGGAACCATTCACACCAGCCTTTTATTAGCTGTAAGGCGGCAATCAGAGAGAAGTTTGCCTGAGTTTTTTATTTTAATGAGTTTTCTTTTTAGATGAAAAAAGTAATTATATTTGTGGGATGTAATAACGTTTATTTGGAGAACATGAAAATTCTTTACGCGCGTTTTGTTAAACAAGAGTTTTTGAGATCACAGTGCGTCTTAGCAGGTTCATGTATTCGAATTAAGGCAGTCTAATAAAAGTATCTATTAAAACACAGAAAGAAAAACACTTTCAATTGGTAAATATAGTATAAAGAATGAGGTGTATTCAGTTATATGACTTTCGCCAGGTCGTGGTGCTGTTCAGTGACCCTTTTTTGACTTGCTGCTCCCACAGTGCACCTACTTCTAAACTGCCTCTATGGCATGGTGTTGCCTAAAGAACTGTATTAATCGTGTTGTACAGCCACCGTTTTCATTAGCAGCACATTAAATAAGTGGAAAATGCCTGTGGGAAATGCAATGCAGACGGCAAAATGTTTCAGGTCACTCCGACAATATCTTTAGTTAAGGTTCATTGCTATTAATATGGCTGCTGTGCATGAGTATTCATTGCTGAGAAAACATGTTGAACAGATTTTTCGAGCAGTAGACCTTTCGTTGCCAAAAGAAAATACACAACAGTATTCGAAATGCTGTTGTTGCCTTTGGTGTTCTGACTTAATCTCTTTCATGTTTTACAGCACCCTCAACAATAACAACATCACTCGGCTTTCGGTGGCGAGCTTCAACCACATGCCTAAACTTCGAACTTTGTGAGTAGTTTCTGGTTAATGGCATTCATGTTTTTTTGTGTAGTGTTATGAAAATGAACTGTTCTTACCAACTAAGCTATACTGATTAAAAATGGTACAATGTATATATTGCATTTATTGGAATTTCTTTTGACCGTTTCAGTACAGGAAAGTCTGGCAATATATATTTTTATAAACGCGTAACATTCTCTCTAATACCTAGTACATGAAAATATCGGTAAAGTTGACAGTTACACCCTATCATTCAATGACCTAAAGTATTATATGTATATGTGTGTGTATATGTATGTATGTATGTATGTATGTGTATCTATATATAGATATATGTATATCTATATAGATAGAAATCTATATAGATATATATATAGATATCTATATAGATATATATATACACACACACATACATACATACACCTTAGGTATAATCTATATTAAAGAAGAGATAATTTCCTGTTTCATCCAACAGAGTGAGGGAAAATCAACCTTCCACGCTCATCTTAAAATAGATTTTTTATTTTTTTTGCATTTCCAAATAAATAATTGTGGTTTGCATTAACATATTATCTAGGTCGCATTTCATTTAAGAACATAGACAGATCTTTGATTGGCTGTCACATATGATAAATGGAAAATCTTTATGCGTTTATTACTTTACTGCAGGCAGGCCTAATTAAACTGAACTGGCTCTCTGACAATCTCTGTAACATGAAATTAGCTTTTTGAGATGGAGCAGTGTGTTTTAATATCCATTACAGTTATTTAGTTAGGACTGAGTGCATCAGCTAAAAAGAGCTCAAATGATATTCCTTTGTCAGGGACGGACGGTTCCAGGAGCAAAGACTTGAATTATAGCTGTGGACGTCCTTTTCTTTAGTTTGAAAAAAAAACCCAGAAAAGCCAGTCTGCAGTAATTTAGCTAATTTAGTGAATACATTTGTCTGCTATTTTATTAATAGTAAAGTGCTTTCTCCACTTGGACGCGAGCCATGATCTTGTGTAGGTCTCTGCCCATGTAGAGGTAACGAACTTAATTCCTTCTTACACTTGTCATTGACGTATTCCCATTTCAGGCCCTGCATTGAGCGCGGGTCCCAAGGGGCCAAAGGCAGCTAATCCCCTTTTCTTTGATTAAACAAAAAGAGAGGAAATCAGGGGATGCAAGGGAGTGTTTTATATTGAATTATTATTCTGCCTTGTTCAGCAGAAAATGAATGTGACCTGTTAAAAGGATTTTGCAGACAGTTTCTATAGAGACTAATAAAGCAAGACTTACTGATATTTCTAATTGGGAGCCAAATCTTTTATGACCCTTTTTTTTTTTCGTGCTGTCAGTATGTTACCCCTATAGAGCAATTTACTTGAGACATGTTTTGTCTTTTTTTTCCCCACTTCTTTTGTGCAGACCTTAACTACAGAATTCCACAACAGTTTTCAAGCTCTTGTATGTTTTCTTAGCTAACTGTAAAGAACTAAGGATCGAGCTGTCGAGGCCTCATTTTCATGTTGGCAAACGTGGCGTTTTCGCCCTGAAATTAATTAGATTTAAAAGGATTTGCTACACACAAGTTAATAAATAGACCAAAAACAAAAGCAGTCAGGATTACGGGTTCAAGCTGCATAGTTCGGCGGAGCAGCGCCTCACAGCCAAGAAAGATTTGAAATAGAGAAGGAATAAAATATATTTGCGATTAATGATTTTCTGGATGTCTTTTAGACCTGGTAAATGTTTTTTTTTTTTTTTTTTTTTTAACAATCTGTTTTCATTCACGTAGTCGACTTCACTCCAACAACTTGTACTGCGACTGCCACCTTGCCTGGTTATCGGACTGGCTGCGGCAAAGGCCTCGTGTCGGCCTCTACACTCAGTGCATGGGACCAACCCACTTGAGAGGACATAATGTAGCAGAGGTTCAGAAACGGGAATTTGTCTGCAGCGGTAAGGAAGAACAAAGAGCGCCAACATGGCTTCTCTAGATGACCTCAATTTTTTTGTAATAATAGAACAGCAGCGGGAGGGGGATAACTCTCTCTTGGTCTGTGACTGCGGTTACTTTTGGAGGTTCGAAGTGCCAGAACGAGTTTATTTTTTGGCCTGTTTTTGGGGGTTGGGGGTGGGGGGGAGAGTTCATACCACTATCGATTTAGCTTGATGGCGAGAAAGTTTCTTGCTGATGACCATATTTGTTTGCTGCAGGAGACTCTTTTATTCAATGCAATAGGTTTCCTTTTGAGGGCGAAACAGAGAAAACGGCCTGCGGTATCATTTTAAGCCTCGAAATGATGACCCCAAAGCCACTCTGCGGCAGAGGAAAGAGCGTTTTCAGATATTCTTGGCTGAGTGATAAAGCTGCTCATGGAAAATAGTCCCAAAATAATTTGACCTCAACATTTCACTAAAGTAGAAATCGTACTGCGTACTAAACGGCAGCAAGCAAGGAACAGTGTTATTTTCAAAATGTTTTTAGGCGGAGGATTTGTTCAAGAAAACGTGAAAGAACTAAGAAATCTTAACCACAGCCAGCGTTATTTTTTCCCCCACTTCTAGGAAAGCTTTCCCATTTAAAACTGACCGAAAGCTGAAAAAAACCTGAAAGAAAATATTGTTTAAGACATAAAAATGATTTTTATAGTTACTTTAACAAAGAAATTAATATTTTAAATTAGATTAAGTAACTTCTGCTATAACAGCGCACAACTATATATATATATATATATATATATATATATATATATATATATATATATATATATAATAAAAAGATTATAGCGATCTGAATACAAATGTAATTAATTCTGCCACTTACATTTTTTTATTAAAATGCCAAACGAGTAAGTACTATATGGCCTTTTATGATTCATTTGAAGCCACTGTAATGTTGAAGTGGTTACCAATTAATTCTAAAGCAAATTGTGGCAAGCGAACTGCTTAGAAGGCAGTAGGTGCTGAAAGAATTCACCGCATTGTTTGGCCCAGGTCTGATCTGAGATTGAGCAGTGATCTTCCAGTGACCCCATTTGTTCTCACAAAAACATTCTTGTTCTCTGCCAGTACTACCATCACATAGAGAAGTAAGTTGTTGCAACAGAAGCACTGTGCTGATCACAAGCAAGTAAACTAAGCGTATGCCTGAAGCAGCTGCACAAAAATAAAGCATAAGTTCATCCAACCTTTCACTTTAACATTTTTGCTACTATATAATATTTGGAAATGTTACAAATATTGCATCCCTGTTAGCAATTGCATGTTGCATTTGTGGAAGGACGCACATTTTTTTTCTTTCCTTTTCCAAGTCCTGAGACTTGAAGCCCCTCTAGTGCATTAGTGGCAAGTCTAGTCCTTGAGGGCCACCATCAGGTTAGGTTTTCAGGATATCCCTGCTTCAACCCAAGTGGCTCAATCTTCTGAGCCTCTGATTGAGCTAACTGTGCTGAAGCAGGGATATCCTGAACACCTGACCTGTCGGTGGCCCTTGAGGACTGGAGTTGGCCACCCCACCTCTAATGGCTTCAGTACTGAGGTTGTAGCATTGTTACCACTTACTGTATGTGTATATAGATATATATTTTATATATATATATATGTGTGTGTGTGGAGAGTATGTTTTATCACCATTTTTTAACCCCTACATTTCCACTGGTGGCTTGCAATGTATTATGTTCCACCTGGGTAATGGATAGTGACACAACTAGCAATTCTTTACTAACTATGTTTTCTTGGTTTATTTTCTTTATACATAACTTCCAGATGAGAAAGAAGGCAAGTCTATTTTTTTTTTACTAGTGAATGCCTGTGATTTTAAACCAATATTACATCTTTTGATTGCAAGAAGTTACACGTGTTGTCATTTTAGTTTTATTATTTTTGATGGTAGCTTTTGCTTTTTAAAAAAAAAATGTTTTATTCACTACGTTATTATAAGATGAGCCCTCTGCTAGTACCAGATTACATATCAAACATGTCTTATATCTGCAGATGTAAAAAATCATTTAACAAATCTATTCTTTCATGTATAACGTCTGATATGATTTTATATAGGAATTAATAGATGTTCACTTACAGTAAAGCTACCAGCTTGCAAAGGCCTTTACAGAAGCACAAATAAGTCGAGTCCGCATAGAAAAGGCTTTTTTAAAATCCCTCAAACTGTTTCCTTTGAAATAATCACATTTTCCAAGCAGCCACCTACTGTAAGTCCGGTATGTTACCATGTCATGTACTACTGTTTCAGAGGTGGTAGCTTTTACTGGCCGTTATATTGTAAGTGTGATGTCTAATAGAATGCACATGCGATTTCTTTTTCAGGTCAGCAGTCATTCATGGCCTCTACGTGCAGTGTCCTGCATTGTCCTGTAGCTTGTACCTGCAGCAACAACATTGTCGATTGCCGTGGAAAAGGCTTGAGCGAGATTCCAACCAACCTTCCAGAGACAATTACAGAAATGTAAGGAGCTGACTGCTCGCGTCTGTGTTTCTATTGTAGATGTTCGTTTAGGAAGAGACAGAAACGATGTGAGGATTCCTTGTGTGTGATAGCTTTACTAAACATAGGAATAGTATATTATTATAGCAATTGAAATCTCAGACTAAAAAGCAAGAACTGAGAAGGAAATCCCACCCCAGTGACCAGTGACCTTGTAAACTTAATAGGTCAGTTTGAACAATGGCCACACTTATCTGGTGACTCACAGGTGTTGAGAGAGAGATACTGTAAATACAGTGACACGCGTTTGTTATTGCATTTGAGAAGTTGGCAATCCGTTCCTTCCCCCAATATTAATGTGACATTGACTTCATTCTAGATGTTCACAATTCTAGCAGAAATCACAATATGTGTTAGCTTCCAATGCTTTCTACCCAATACATTTCATTTAATTAATTATAATGTATAGTTCATTGAGTTTAATATTGACATATTGTTGAAAAGACCCCACTTTTACCTATTTTCCATAACTGTTTTTGATTTGATACAAATGTTTTATTTAAAAATGACCAAAGTCTGGAGTAGAGACGCTACAAGGCAAATCCTGCTGTTTATTTTCAGTTTTTTCACTCCCTTGGCAACACAGAACTGTTTCCCCCATGCAAGCGACATAGGATCTTACCAGAAAACAATGTTTTATCTTAATCTTCTCATATTCCTTTTTTAGGTTTAATAATGTCACTAAATTAGAGGGGCTTAGCAGCTGTAATAATAATTCACACTGTTAGAAAGATCAGCGAGCAGGGAATAAACCTGAGACTGTATTAGGAATAAATCTTCAAACAATAATAAGTAAACATGCAGGAGAAATTGCCCCTTTAACAAACCTATCCAAATTTATTTTGTTTGTTTTGCTAACCCATCCTGGTTTAATCCATTAGATTAATTTGCTTCTGTGGTGGAATATGTACCATTATCACTCCGTGCTGCCATTTACAGCCCTTCAGGGTTACGACTCTCACTGCTACAGCCTTTCTAGCAAGTGAAAGGCCCATGAGTGCTTGGGTAGCGATCACATGACCATGGAAGCAGAAGGTGCTCGTAATACATTCAGAATGCGTTCACCTCTCCTAGTGAGCGAACAGTGTGCCCTTAACTAGGAAAGGTCCGTACAACTGATTATCACTGGACATCACAACGGTCACCACCGTGCCGGCCCTTGTGATATACAGTGGACATCATATGGGTTAAATGCGTTTTTTGCTGAGTAGATCCAATGGCCGTGTGCAGATCGTGGACGAAAATGTCAACCAAAGATCAGTTTGTTCAATTTCCTTTACAGTTTTGTTTAATTATCTTGCCCAGATGGCTTATCCTACAGTTTCTAGCAAGGGCTGTGAAGAGTTTTTTTATTTTATTATTTTTTTATTAAACTATGTTTGATTTATCTGCTTGGTAGTCAGGAGATTTTATAAGGACAATAAAAGGCCTGGAGCATTGTGTCTGTGAAACATCAGGAATCAAAACTGCCTGTATTGAATTTTTAATATGGTGGACTTTAAGCTGAATGCATCTTGCCCACAATTGCACATTATCTGAATGCACCACAGTTGAAACCCCACATCAGTTATCATTGATCAATTATTTATTTGCTAGCAATAGGTTTGTTATGTCTACGCAGTGCTTGTGCACGGTGCAGGCAATTTTACCATGTCAAATTATAGGAAAATAGAATGTTCATTGCTATAAATCAATCTTACCATGTCCATTACCACATGTCATTATGATATGTATCAGCATTTAAGAGGAATGTTGATATAAAAGAATAACTATGTTGAGTATTGAATATGCAAATATTGGACATTTTCTAAAACCAGCATCATAACTTAACCTTGGATGTCAATGTCTTAAAGGGACAATCCAAGAAATATCCTACTGTACATGTGGTTTTTTTTTTTAATAAATCGGTTCTTTAGTATTAGATAATACTTACTCCCTTTTTTTATTTTAACATTGAACTCTTAATGCCATTTTTAATGTGTTTTAATATACTAAGCAATCTTTGATTTCTGTAGCAGGTTTTAGCCCACCTCCCAAGCAGTGCAAGATATTTGCAACACTTTCTGTTTAGTGATCATTTGTTGCCAGTATTCCCAGCAGTTTGAGCTGTAAACTGTAACAATAGATAATGTTACTGTAGTAATATAAAGAATACATTGTAGCTGCTGAAGGATTGATTTGAAACTGAAAAGTGGGCGTTTAGTGACCGTTTAGTGACAGTTAAATATGACAAATCCGCGCTCGCGCTGTTCTTCTAAAACGAATGTAACTGAAACCCCTTGCAGCCATCAGCAGGAGTACTCCAAACATGAAACCCCTTGCAGGAGTACTCCAAACATGAAACCCCTTGCAGCCGTCAGCAGGAGTACTCCAAACATGAAACCCCTTGCAGCCGTCAGCAGGAGTACTCCAAACATGAAACCCCTTGCAGGAGTACTCCAAACATGAAACCCCTTGCAGCCGTCAACAGGAGTACTCCAAACATGAAACCCCTTGCAGGAGTACTCCAAACATGAAACCCCTTGCAGCCGTCAGCAGGAGTACTCCAAACATGAAACCCCTTGCAGGAGTACTCCAAACATGAAACCCCTTGCAGCCGTCAGCAGGAGTACTCCAAACCTCCTATATGGGAAGTCCCGGAGGAGGTCCCATAGATAAACAAGAAGAAAAAAGCAGGCAGCGCACTGGGGCCTTTTAGATAAAATCAATAACGAATAGACAATACCGTTCTGTGGCTAACGAAATGCTTTTATTTGTGTTGGCTTTTGAGATACACTGATCTCTTCTTCCGGCGATGTTACAATGAATGAAGCAAGAAAGGTTTTTACTTAAAAACAGTGCATCCTGGAATGTATCTGAAGCCTATCCCTCCCCCCTGTGCAGTATGCGATTTATGACTTATGGTGTTAAATGATCCATGAATGTTAGTGATGTAAGAGTGTGTGTGTGTATGTGTGTATGTGTCTGTGTATGATTTTCGGATACATTCCAGGATTCACTGTTTGTAATTGTATGTAATATGGAAAATAGCTGAAGCGCTCAAATGCAGGTATATCTCAAAATGATAATAAGCCAGACCACTGTACCAGGGTACTAACAATTGATATAGTACCTATTGTGTCATATAATGGGTACTATCCTCCTGAAGACAGGTGGTGTGTGGTGCAACCCACTCACCACCAGTCTCATTGGCAGGTTCCCCTGAAAAATATGCAAATACTCACATCCTGGTAGGGCAGGCTGGCAGGCTGTGCAGCTACTCAATGCAATACAGGGAAAAGGGAGACCAAAAAGCGCACCAGCACAAACGGAGCAGGAAGAAACCAGGACAAAAAAATGATTAAAAGGGCACTTTAATGTGGCAAAAGACCCATCCAATGCATTTCGAACGTCGCAGCGTTCTTTTTCCTTGAAAAAGAACGCTGCGACGTTCGAAATGCATTGGATGGGTCTTTTGCCACATTAAAGTACCCTTTTAATCATTTTTTTGTCCTGGTTTCTTCCTGCTCCGTTTGTGCTCGTGCGCTTTTTGGTCTCCCTTTTCCCTGTAATTGTATGTAGTATTAATTATCTTAAAAAATAGATAATGCTATTAGAAATCCACAGCGATGCCCAATACTGCTGCATGTTGCAACATGTAGATTTTTTTACGCTCCATTGCTTAAGAAGCCAGTAATTCTTAGGGTAATTTAGATAAATCAAACAAAAATTAACCATTTATTTGGTTTTGTTTGTATGACTTTCACCAACTCCGTATAATCATTGTACTGGGTGATCTTTGCATTCCTTTTCTTTCTCTAATATATTCTGCCAGTTTTATATCAGCAGCCGAACAAACTCCAGAATATGAAAAGTCATAAAAAAATCTCAATCAAAACATATTTCTCAATGCACAGAAATACAAGAAGGATCATGTTTATTAGTATCTTTTCTCTTCATAGCAGTCGTATCCTAGCATTTGCAATTTCTTGTCAGAATGGCGATATATTCCACCTCATAAAATCTCTTTTATATCTTTCACATGCAAGAGCTAGCAGTACTGGACAGCTCATGGTTCAACTTGAAAGAAAATCGACTGCACTTTCAGCATTTCAAAAGATATATTTTGAATGGTGCAATCGTATAGTACAGGACTGGCCAACTCCAGTCCTCAAGGGCCACCAACTGGTCAGGTTTTAAGGACATCCCTGCTCCAGCACAGGTGGCTCAGTCTTTAAATGAGCCACTAATTTAGAACTCTGACGTCGGTATTCTTTCATACTTGCACTACAGTGAGCACTGCCTGCAATATAAATCTGTTATTCCTAACAATACAGAACACCTTGAAGCTTATCAGTGAAGCACTCAGTATGCAACATGCTGTATTATATATATTTTTTTAACATTTATATTTTATCAAGTATTGGGTCCTCATGCTTTGAGGTTTTTGGACTGTAGACCTATGAACTCCCACTGACGTTTCTGCGACTTTCATTTGGGGTCAGTCTAATTGATTTTTAGCCTCCGCTGTAACAGACTTAAATGGAGTTTCGCTCATAAAAAAAAGCAGCACTTTTCTATTAAAATGACAATTTTAGGTCCAGAACTCCCAAAATCTCACTGATTGTGGTCCTTCGAGGTTGACATCTCTGGGACAGTACAGGCGGTCCTCGGTTATCCGACGCAATGCGTTACTCAAAATGGCGTCGGATAGCGAAGCGTCGTAAAGCGAAACCCGTTTTCCCATAGGAACACAGTTTAAATTAAACGGGATGGCCACGGGATGGCCAGGAGCATTTCCGTTACTGAAGGCATTTTTAATGCTAAAATACACAGAAAATGTTACTCAAGCAATAAGATATGCAGCACACACATAGATTATGATGTAAACATTATATTTATTGATTACAGAACTGTAAAATAAAACTATAAAAATAAAACTATGCTGTATTCTGTACAGAAATGTACACGAGCAAAAAAAAAAACACATCAATTATTGGAGGAAGATGATGGGGGGGGGGAATCTTCAATAGACAACGGACTTTTTGGAGGTGATGTAGGTGCGGTTGAAGGTTTCGGCCTCTTGAAGAACCTCTTCATTGAAGTCTGGACAGATCCTTTCCTTTTCTGCGTGTAGATCTCTCTATAGCAGCTGATTTGGTTAGACACCCCACGACTGACTGTTGAACTCCGTTCAATGTTAGGGTCATTGTCCTCAAATATGGCCAGTGCGCTATCAATGTGCTTGAATGCCGCAGCCAACATTTTGCTAGACAAAGATTTACGTGGCTGTGGCTGTGCCACATCAGCAGATTGGTGGGCCTCCTCTTCAGCAATTTTTTGCTCCTCTAATTGCATGAGGTCTTCATTGCTCAACTCGTTAGAATGTGAGGCGAGCAACTCCTCAATATCCTCGGTTTCCACCTCCAAGTTGAGATCTCTGGCCATTTGCACAACAGTTTCTGTAACTTCTGCAACAGTCTCTGTAAGGCCTTGGACATCAGACACAAAATCCGGGCACAAATTACGCCAAACTCCGTTTAGATTGGATTGTTTCACCTCATTCCATGCCTCTCCGATGTTTCTCACTGCATGAAGAATGTTGTAACCCTTCCAAAATTCTTTTAGGGTTGGACCACCTTCCACATCGGTTGCTCTGATGGCCTGGGCAAATGTTCGCCTAAGATAGTAGGCCTTGAAGGAAGCGATAACACCCTGGTCCATCGGCTGTATCAGTGAGGTGGTGTTGGGGGGCATGAACACCACCATGACGTTTGGATGATGGTCATCCAGGTACACGGGATGGCCAGGAGCATTGTCCAGGAGCAGCAACGCTTTGAAATCGAGGTTCTGGTTCATGCAATATAATTGCACACTCGGAACAAATTGATGCTGGAACCAGTCCTCAAAAAGGCTCCCTGTTACCCATGCTTTACGGTTGGACTTCCAAATCACTGGAAGTGTGTGCTTTGCATAACCCTTGAATGCCCTAGGGTTTTCTGCATGATAAACAAGCAAAGATTTTAGCTTAAAATCACCTGCAGCATTTGAACCAAGCAGAAGAGTCAGCCTGTCCTTTGCAACTTTAAACCCGGGCATAGATTTTTCCTCTCTTGCAATGTAGCTTCTACTGGGCATTTTCTTCCAGTAGAGCCCAGTCTCATCAACATTGAACACTTGACGTGCGCAATAGCCACCGTCCTCTATAATTTTGGCCAATGTAACAGGGAAGGTTTTAGCTGCCTCCTCATCAGCACTAGCAGCTTCACCGGTCACTTTAATGTTATGCAAGTTTTCCCTCTCTTTAAACCGCATAAACCAGCCCTTACTTGCAGTGAACGTTTCCTCAGTGGCCCCTTCTCCATGCTGTTGCTTAATGTCCTCATACAGACTCAAAGCCTTGGCCTGAATTAAGGCTAAACTAATGGGCACATGACGCTGGGATTGATCTTCCAGCCATATGATGAGGAGTTTTTCTACCTCAGCAATATGCCCAGCACGTTGCCTTATTGTCGTACCTTGCATAGGTGCTGAGCCCTTGATCTGTTCCAGGATTCTTGCCTTGTCTTTTATTATAGTCACAATAGTTGTGCGAGGTATATCCAAGGAACGTCCAATTTCTGTGTTCGTCTCTCCTTTCTCAGAGCGCTTTATGATGTTGTGCTTGGTCTCCAAAGTTATAGATTTTCTATTCCTTTTTGGAGTAGCAGCACTTTGCTTTTTGCTTTGATCAGCCATGGTTTAGGGCCTAAAATACACCACCAAACCTTCACACAGACTGTTCAGAATGATCTCCTTAGCCTGCAGCCGTCTGGTTGTTCATTTGTAGCAATTTTTTAAAGCGTCGTAAGAGCGTCGGATAAGCCGTTCGGGCGTCGTAAAACGGGCCATAGGTATGCATTGACAAGCGTCGGATAAGCCGTTCGTCGTAAAACGAAGCGTCGTAAAACGAGGACCGCCTGTATTGCTGATTTCAAGTTTGTAACTTAAAAAGGTGTATAAAATGAGTGTAACACCATACTCTAAACAGAACTTTTCATATGTGGGGTGGTATACAACCTTCAATGAGAATTTCTTGGGCAATTATACATTTATTGGACAATTTCAAAGTGATATACTGTATGTAGACAAATCTGCATAGAGAATTACACTGAAACAATGTTCTTATTACCTCATTGTGTAGCATATTTGGATGGCTCATGGGGCATAATCGGTATTAGTTTCAGTAGCACTGAATGCCAAAATGTCTAGAACCCTTTTATTTGGTGCACATGTTCTAATTCACATTATTCAGACAGCACTTCATGTTATATGCATTTTTAGCCCCTAGGGTAATAAGAATTTTATTCATAGAGAATGCATGACTTAATACATACAATGTTCCATTATGAGTTGGGATATTCTGGTTTGGATATTACCCCAAGTTTGGTATTACTCTTGGTTAGTTGTTACCTCTACCCAGAGTAATAATAATGTCCATTAAGTTAATATAGTTCTCTTTATGTTTAAAAGTCATTGGGGATGGAAATGAGGTCACCATTCTCAGATAGGAGGCAAGAGAATATAAATGTAGCTCGCCTTATACCTCGGGTCTACTGACGGCAAAGAGAGAATACTTGCAAGTTCTCCTTCACTCACTGATGTGCAGGTGCTGTGATGAGAAATGTCTTGTCTTGCCGTAGCTGTTTTTTTTATATATAGTTAGGAACTATACCGCAGCCAATCATTTAAACCTATGTTCTGCTCTTTGACAGCTGTTATGGCTTTTAGTTTTAAAAGCCGAAGGGGAATATAAAAAGGAGCTGTCTTGAGTCCGTTTTATAGCCATGTATATGGGTAGTATCTACACCTCACCACTTGTCTGCCAGTCTGTGCATCTCGGCTTTCAGGCTTATTATCTTCCAGCCTTGCTCAGTGAAAGCCACTCTCACTTATTGCCAGTGTCAAAGGCCTGTTAGACTTAAATGGAGTCTACGTAAATAGGTGGCAGGTTAAATAAAAATAAAAAAACCCTTCAACTCAGACTCACATGATCGTTTAAACTGGTCCGTATTTAAGCTTTATTATGAATCATAATGGTTTTTAGAAACTGAAATGGCATCTTCTGCAAATCCTTTATCCAAAACAGCATGAAGCAGGCTCTACAAGTAGTTCTCCAAAGGGGCCCGCTCAAATAAAGTTTGGGAGTAGACAGGCCACAAGCTTATTGTAATGCAATTTTACATGCATTTGAAGTCTTAATGACTACTGTATATATCGGCATTTTGTTAGCATTTATAACATCTGTACCATATATATTTACATTAGCTTAATTTGCAAGTGAGTTTTGGTGTAAACTTCACTTAACTGGCTAAGTAACTAGCAGGAAATTAGCAGGAGCAGAGAATCCAAAGGTCACATCAAGGCCCTTTGTGGGTCGTACCTGGCCCACGGCCCACCTGTTGAAGAGCCCTGGCATAAAGGATGTAACTCACTGGCTGCTCAAGGGTAATGATTGTTTTACTCTGTCATGTGATCACTAGAATTGTCATCTCGGGATTATAGAGCCTTCCCCTCTTCTGCTTGAATGGAAAAGGGTGTAATTCTCTTCCACTCCAAGGGATCCTGCAATGTAGGGTTTAGTAGATGGCAAATATTCACCCTGTGCCAGCCCAGTCCTGTGACTTATGCCTAATGGTAATAAAGCAAATTATTTTGTTTTTACAAATTGGCTTTATAGTCTCATTTTCACCTTAATTGCGTATTTGCATTTAAAATCCTTCAGTAGTTTTATTTCAGATAAATAATAGTCTACAATAATACCTGAAAACACTACAGTGTGACCATATCGCTCATCCAAAGTATTAGGAAAATAATAATAGATACAGGTGCAGTTAGGGGAAACACATGCCCAAATATAATAAAAAGAAAGTGATCCTAGAGTCACTAGAAGCCCCTATTGTCTGCACTCTATTGTATCATCACAGGGATTGGACTGAAATTATCTCTTTATGATGATACAGACGTAAAGCAGTACATGCTCCTATAGCCATAGGTAGATAGACAATAAAAGCCACCAAATGGGCCGAAAATAATAATAGTTTTTTTTTTAATGAACACTAACAACGGCGAAAAACAGTGATAATCTATACAGTGAATATCGGCTAACCCATATTCATAAAGAGATAATTTCATAAAGAGATAATTTCAGTCCAATCCCTATGATGATACAATAGAGTGCAGACAAAAGAGGCTTCTAGTGATTCTAAGATCACTTTCTTTTAATAATACAATAATACCTGTACAGACTTGGGCAAGCTCATGTACAGTAGGAAGTAAAAATTATATAATTGTTAAATAACTTATCAATGAAATTGAATGCCTTAGAAACATTTATTGATCCTTACGTTTACCTATTTGTGTGCTGTGATAAATTATATTTGTATTTTCAATTAATCCTGTGAAATTATAATCCACTTTGAGATGTTTGGCTAATAACGGCATCAGTATTGCTGTTTAGAAAGGCTCTTACAATAGAGGTGTGCGTGTGAAAAAATAACAATGTCATTTAACATATGCCATATAATGCCAAGGGCCATATATCAGTTAGGTCGTAGTGCAGCAGTAGCCAACTCCAGTCCACAAGGGCCACTAACAGGTCAGGATTTCAGGATATCCCTGCTTCAGCACAGGTGACTGCGCCACTGAATGAGCCACCTGTGCAGAAGCGGGGGTATCCTGAAAACCTGACCTGTTGGTGGCCCTTGAGGACTGGCGTTGGCCACTCTTGTCCTAGTGCTCCTTTCCTTAAGTAATTGACCTGTTATTGACCTGACAGATAGATAGATTTTACACCAGAACAAACACATTGCAGCTTTGCATTTCCAGTTGTAGCTTCTGCTTACTGAAACCCAGGAGATGATCAAGGATTTTGCGACACTAATATTGTTTATATCACAGGCCATGAGCTGTGCATATACACAATATGCTTGTAGTAAATGTAACTGAGTGCAAGCTGTTAAGGTTCACACTGTGTTTGCAGACTGCATTGCACAAATCATCTTAAATGAATTTGGTTACTTTTATTTTTCTTTACCACTCATGAAATCTGATGTTACAGCATATTCAGTCTTGTGAATATTTGGGTACAGTACACACTCCTACAGTAGCAATTATTTTGGGGCTTTTCCATAAAACGCTGTTTGTAAAACTTTGCTAAATGTTATTGCCAGCTACACTCATCGTAGAGGATTCCCTGCAAAATAAATACAAATACAACTTGTAGTGCATTTGCACCTCTCAGACAGGTCTGCAACCCAGTCTCTCCCCATTATCTCTAAGCATACAATGCTTACACTGCAGCTAGGAATTCTGGGAAATGACATGCAAATGAGCACAATGTCACCTTACACTTCATGTCCATTTTAACATGGACCCTATGAGCTTATGCCTGCCTCATTACACAGCTTTGCAGCACAGCCTGGGTTTAAGAAGCGCTTTGCCAGTAACCCAACCTCACAGGCATAAAGATCACTGGGAAGCACCTGGTCATCGTACGTCATTGATTACAATTAGATAGAAAATTAGATTTGTCATACCCTTTCCCTTCACATAGAGAGTTATGTCACGATTTTGCAGATGACACACAGCAATGCTTTGCACCCCATGCATGGCATGCAATCACTTTTTGTCAGGCCAGTTTCCATTTTCACCTCCCATCAGCATTTTTGGGGGGGGTCTCCCAAAATAAAAATGTTAAATATTTCTCTTAATTTAAAAAAAAAAAAAAATTATATTACTTCGGACATTTCTATGGTGACAGATCAGCTGAGCCTGCGAGTGTCTAGAATTGGCGTGCCGTTGGCAGATAATGGTGTGCCCTAGCATGAAACGTTTCATATAAATGACCCAAATTACTTGCATGACTTCCTAGCATTATTTTCTTTTGCAGGAGATTGGAGCAAAATTCAATCAAGGTCATACCTCTGGGGGCTTTCTCACCGTATAAAAAACTGCGAAGAATGTAAGTACGAAATAATTTGGGTGGAACTCTTTAACAAAGGTCATCGGCACACCGAAATAAAAACGACTTTAACAGATGACGGATTAACAGATATATAACAAATATAGTCCCCTGTTTGCCAGGAGCATGGGTCTTTTCTCATGTTAATCATCTGCAACTTGGTTTATGAGTATTAAATAACACCTTTATTGCTGATGCGGCCAGCTTGGAACCAGAATGCAGTTTCAAATAAGTTTGCCATGAACGTGGTTTCACAGAACATATTCCAAACTCTAATTTACTAAATGTGTTAATACTTTGTCAACATTTTTTAAATAAAGGTCATGTGAGAAAAACATTTTAATATACCAGTACATAGAAAAAAAGACAATGGAATTGAACGTACAGTATGTATAACAGAAATATTGAACTATACTGTTTGTGAGAATGGTTATTTATGTTCTACACTTCCAGTGTTCCAAAGGCTGGCAAATGTGTTTTATTGGCTCTTCAGACTCCTCCAGAACTAAATGGGTTAACACAATCAAAAACATTGTATCTACCTTATTCCAAATCTCCACGTTCAAAGTCACTTTTAGGTTGGATGTTATTATAAAACTGTTTCTAATTCCAGTGATTTAAGCAACAACCAGATATCCGAAATAGCCCCAGATGCTTTCCAAGGCCTGCGCTCCCTCAACTCCCTGTAAGTACAAATGCCTCTCAGAGGAGAGTCAAAATTCCAAGTTTATGTTGCTTGACAATGCTGGGCTTTGTGGCTGGCTATAAAATTCCTCCTAATCTGCATTAGCATATCCTCTGCTGGCTATAAAACAAAGTCAGGGCCGCCAGTAGCACAAACGTGGAACCTGTATATCGCCAGTCATATTGAATAAGTTGTTGTATGGTTATAATTCAATTTTAAGTATTTTGCTGGACATAGATCCACTGATTTTATTGACTATTGTCACACTTCTGAAAATGCTGACGGATTATTCTTAACAAAATATGTTATTTATGTATAATTGTAATATGTTTAGCGAGAAAATGTAATCACATTACGGCCAATAATGTATGAAAAGAATATTTTATATAATTATACTGTATACATGGATACTTATTTCTACTTTCGGCACATTTTATTTTGGGTGATGCAAGCTTTTGAAATATTGTAATATTCCTGATTCACTTGTGTAGTAAATCCCACATTTGTAAACAAAAGAACTGTTTGCCACTCTTTGTCATTGAACATTACATTATGCTTTTTGCTATTAATGTAGGATCTATGTATAGCATATGATAACATACGTTTTTGCTAGTTCTTATGGTCATTGTTTTTTGGGTACTTGTTTTAGGGCTTCAAAGAATGAATCTCACAAATATCTGAAAAATAACCCCCACTACATTTAGCATTTAAATAAGCAGACACTGGCGCGCCTGTGTGTAAAACTGGAGTGCACAGTTATTAATATCAGCAAAGCGTGATTGTCATGGTTTAGCTCCTACAACAGCCACACACAAAACATGAGTCACTTAGACAAATTAGCATGCATTAGTAAACACTCATTTTCCTGGACGTTGATAAATAGGTTCCAGTGAGGAGATTTATCAGGGTTTTCCTCCAGTACAAAATGTATTTTCCAGGCTCGTTCTGATGTATATAGTTTGCTAAAACTGACATATTGATAATTCTGACAGCTTGTTTCCCCGTAAGAACCTTCATAATAAATCCCTTGCTATTTAAGGAGTTTTTTTTTTAAATACATATATGTTTTGCCATTTTCTAATACTTGTTATTTATTAATATACTTCATCTCTCAAGTTTTTTTTTTTTTAGTATAAAAATGTTAACATTGTGTATATGATACTGGTGAGAATGTTTATTTTTCATCTTTTCAGTCTGCACCCTTGTGAAGGTGAAGAAAAAAGATCTCTTTTTCTGCAGCTATGTCAAATATCAATACTAAAACATGTCGCTCATATTTCTTTGATTTATTGCATTGGCTTTCAATCTTTTGAGATCTGCAGAACCCTTTTTAAAAATGAATAGACTTTAAGTGGAACCTTTTATTAAAAATGATTTTGCCCTATTTACAGCATGTACAAATACTACTGCTGCGGTAGTGCTTATACTTTTAAAAATTAACGTTATAACATTATATAATATAGAAAATTGTTAAAGTATAACATTTTGGAAATGTTTTGCTTTATTAACGGGAACAATATGACATGAATACGATTGGAACTTGACCAGTAAAATGTCCTTGCCAAACCCCAGTGTTCCACATGGCACACGCTGAAAACCACTGGTTTATTGTCTTGTAACTTCTTTGTCTTCATTTCATCATAGTTAAATGTTTCTCTGCCTCAATTTCCTTTGTCTACTATATAGTATGCCTAAAGAATTATTCTGGAATGTGAACACGATGCTTCATTTTATTTTCACAACCTGAAATGTAATAGTTGTCGCCAGTTGACCTATGTTCCTACACGTAAGGTAGTTCTGTCATTTTATGAATATATATACACAGGGATACAGGCCTATCACTAATTACTACTCGATTTTATGTATATACACCGGGATATAGAGCATGTATACCACTAATGCCGTGGTTTCCAACCTTTTTTTGGTAAAGGAAACCTAAGTGAAATTCTAAGGAACCCCCAACAATCTCTAATAGCAACTCTATGATCAGATGCATTGTAAATGTTTCTGTATTTGATACCATTTTCAAATGACCAGAAAATTGCAGGGAACCCTTTAGGGATGAAATACAAGATGGTCACTCCGCACTGGTGCTGTCAAACTGGAAAACGGAGCCCTCTTGCTGCCCTCTGCCTAAGGGACTCCACACCCCCTATAAACGTGAGCTCCTGGAAGGGAGCTCACAGACAACAGAAAAACAACAGGCAGAATGGCGCACTGAGAGACACAATCTTTAACAACCCCAGGGGATAAAAACTATATGGTACACAATATATTAAAAACACTAAAACGATAAGCAAGGAGGAGGAGGGGAGACAGGGAATAAACTGCTGTTCATACGATAAGGGTCCGGACCCAATCTAATACGTACCGAACAGCAGGGCAACACACATACTCCAACACAGCCTCTGCCGGAACCTCAAGAGGTCACGTGAGACTGCCCCCGTGGAGTTTGTTCCGGCGGAGGCTGTGTTGGCGTACGTGTGTAACCCTGTAGGGATGCCCGGGGAAGCCAAGGGTTCCTAGGAACCCTGGTTGAAAAACACTGTCCTAATGACTATTGCTTTGCTTTGACTGCAATTTTGTTTAATCTAAATGGCAGGACAGTGTGTAGTATTACATACATTTGATGAATATTATTGTTTCTCTATAATCTGTAATATTATAATAATGTAATATTATAATAATAATAATACATACTAATTTTAAACCTCGCATAAGGTAGAGATGCTTTTTTGAATATCATTTTGTATTAAGTCTGGGTAGGGAAACCCGTGCCCAGCCAGCCAGCCAGCCACAGCTGTATTCTCCGTGCCACCACTTGCCCATAGTCCTTCTGTGTTCCTTGGGTTGCTGAGCTGTCCTGTACTTTTTATCTGTTGTCATTTTTATTCTGCTTCCATTCCTCTATATTTAAGAAATATGCGAGTTTCCATGAATTTAACAGGCTGGGACAAGAACATTCTTTAAACCAGGGGTGACAAACTCCAGTCCTCAAGAGCTACCAAACAGGTCAGGTTTTCAGGATATCCCTGCTTCAGCACCGGTGGCTCAGCCAGTGCCTCAGTATTTGACTGCTTCAGCACAGGTGGCTCGGTCTTTGACTTAGCTATTGATTGAGCCACCTGTGCTGAAGCCTGGATATCCTGAAAACCTAACCTGTTGGTAGTTGTTGTGGACTGGAGTTGGCCACCCCTGGTTTAAAGTCGATCTTGACCAGGTAAAAAGTCTATGGGTCCAGCACCCACAATAACGTATCCTAAATTACAAGAACTTGCCGACTCCTCCCATGATTTTACCCCAAAAGTTTCCCATTTAATTATAATATATCTCAGATCACAGACTCTGACATCAAAAACAAAACAGTAGCAAGCATGATCAAAACTTCCTGATGAGACACATGGCAGCTACTGGCAGCAACGCAAGCGTTTCAGGGATTCGTTTCCCCAGGCTACGTTGCTGCCAGTAGCTACCGTACTACAGATGTAGCAAGACTTCCTGTCCCCAGTGCCGCGGGCAAACAAGCGAAAGTCTGCGTCCCTGGGGACAGTGTCTCAATGGGACCCACCACCGTGTTAATCATACTTGACATACTTGAAAACGAGAGGTAACTCTCAATGTATTACTTCCTGGTAAAATATTTTATAAATAAATAAATAAATAAATAAATCCTTTGGCGCCGCGGCCATTGCGGTCGCATGACCATGCGCGGCCGCAGCACCCATGACGTTTAAGTCTTGCTACATCTGTACGTGTCACATCAGGAAGTTTGGATCATACGTGTTTTGTGTTTGTTTTTGATGTCAGAATCTGGGATGTGAGATGTATTATAATTAAACGGGAAGCTTTTTTTGAAACCATCATTGGAAAAGTCGGCAAGTTCTTGTCATTTAGGATAAGTTATTTTGGGTGCTGGTCTAACAGACTTCTTCCAGATTTGTCGTACTCTGCGGTGAGGGAACGGAAAAACCTAAGGTGATTGGTCCAGTAAGTGCAAGTTCTTGTTATATGACCCTGGTCTTTCTTCCCATGAACTGTCTTCAGTTGGAAAATAAATATACAATTTGCTCAACCGTGATCACAATACTGAGTTCATATTTTTCCTTCCCACTTAATAAAAAAAAATGCTAATGAATAATTTTACAATAAAAGTCACAAATAAGAAAGGCATGTGCGTGACATATCTGTCTGACAATGCGTGATATTTATTTGTTATGTTCAATGTGTCTTTGCTTTATTTCACAGGGTTCTCTATGGAAATAAAATCACAGAGCTTCCCAAAAGCTTGTTTGAGGGACTTTTCTCATTGCAGTTATTGTAAGTAGTTGCTAAAAAAATGTTTTGTTTCAGTGTCCTTCAGCACTAAGTGACCACAAAGTAATAATAAATTTTTTTAAATGTCTGTACATAATATTTTTTTTTAAATGTCTGAACATGGATTAAAATTAATATTTATGGTGCAGACAGATTTGTGCCATATTGAATATGTTGAAATATTTTCCTTCTTCAACAACGATTGCCATCTGCTTGTTTGGTGGATCACAAACCAGGATTTTGGCAAACCACAAATTGTCCTAATTTATACCAGAGTTAGACTAATTGCATTTAAATGAGATACATACTGTATAAATATATGCAGCCTCATACATTAGATACATGGTTGGGTTTCCCAGGCCTGAAGTTGCTGCAGGATCACATGGTGTGCGAATTTCAATACATGGAATTTAGGGTATGCATCTGTTGTGACATCTTTTCCGCGTCTGTTAACACCGTTTTGTTGCTTCTCCGTTTTTCTTTAGTAAAGGATGAAGAGTAATGTTTCTCTAATTTTGCAAAAATAATTAGTTTGATTGACATTGCTGTAATATCACAGACTAAGCACAGTCTATGGGCCATATATACTGAACAGTGCTAAAGTCTTAGCCCTGCTTTGTAAATCTGGGCCTATATGTATAAAACAGGAAAGCTGTCCTTCAGCAAATTGTCTGGATCAAAGCCTCATGATGCTGCAGACTTGTAGGTTACATAGATAATATCTATCTTGTTGATTAGGAACATTAAATGAGTTGCTGCATTGGTGATGGGATTTGGCACTGTTGAATATGTGACTCCTTAGAGACTGCAGCCAAATTACTTTCAGTGAGTGGAACTAATTGATTTAGATTTGGTCTTCACATCGATACATCACTTAATGTTTTTAATACATGCATTTGTATGACAATATTACATTTTATCTTTGCGAGTGCTCCTTGGCAACGTTGTAGTTTGTCATGTATATCCTATTGAATCTTAACCTGGACCATTTCCCCAGCCGTATCACGCTTCAGCAGAAAAGGGTCTTCCGTGTTGTAGGCTGTAAATAAAAGCCGCCTGCCAAGTGCTTCTGTCTATTAATGCAGGGGTGCTCAATTCTATTCTTCACTACCCCCCAGCGGATTAGGTGTTCAGTATATTCCAGCTTCAGCACAGGTGGCTCAATCAGTGGCTCAGTCTTGGGCTGCGGCCCCGCTGGCGCTGAGCGCGCAGTGCTTGCCGCTTTTACTTACATACATTTTTATGTGTAAGTCCACGGTCACGCGGGGCGCGTGCACGCACGCTCACTCAAGCTTGGCGCTTGCGTAAACAAAAAAAATGTAACTTTCAAGCGCGCTCAACTTGCCCGCAACACCTCCCGCCCCCCACCCCGCGGCTTGCGAAATAGCCAGGACACCCGGCGCTCATGCTTGGAGAGCTTGTGACATCACTGCTCTCAAGCATGAGCGCGGTCAGCGCCAGCGGGGCCGCAGCCTTAGACTGATTCCAAAAGTACGGAGAAACAGCCTCGGGCGCGGAGAAACCTGCTTGTGCAGCCAACACAACACAGAAAAATAATTTCCTCAAAGTGCAGGTCTCCGCAAGGGTAGAGATACACTGTAGAGCTCCAGTCACACGTTCATGATGAAAATCTCCTTTAATGTGACAGCCAAGAACATCGGAATGACAACGTTTCAGGTCCCACATGGACCTTTCATCAGGTGCATATGAGACTTGAAATGGTGACTTTCCACTGTTCTTGGCTGTCACATTAAAGGAGAATTTCATCATGAATGTGTGAGTAGTCTACTGTATATACTATCCTTGAGGAGACCTGCACTTTGAACAAATTGTTTGTCAGACTTAGACTGAGCCATTGATTAAGCCGCCTGTGCTGAAGCTGTGATATCCTGAAAACCTGACCTGAAGAGGGGTGGGGGGGGGGGTCTTGAAGGCTGGAAGTGAGCACCCCGTGCATTAATGGCTGGTTTCTAGTTGAAAAAGCAGTGGGAGCATCTTTCCGCCTCATATTTATCAGATACCTTCGTGGGTTTCATATACAGTACCAGCAAAACAATTTGCTCGCAGCAGCTTATCTGAAACGGCCTTTAACAATATTCAAGAGAAAATCCAAATCTTGTTTTAAGAGTGTCGTTACCATTATAAAGAGAGTAGATCCAGCACAGAGGCGCATTTATAATGTGCACATAGTTGCACCGAAGGCAGTCTCTGCAGTACATTTATCACGTGTCCTACAATACGGTCACAAGCAGAGTTGAGTTGTTTTTACAGGGTTTCTTTGAAAGCTGCAACTGGGACATTTTATTTGGATAGCTATATTTTTTAATGGATCAATTAAAAAAATATATGATTTACAGTGCTTTTCTGTTTGATTAATGCTGTTAAAACTGCTGCAGGGCCTTAGTAAACAAAACGTGGGACTCTGTCTTTTGATTGACCTGATCTATTTACCTTCTTGCACCTATTTAATAGTCATTTGTCATTGTCTGTGTGCTGGGTTTGTGTTTTCTTTACCTTCAGTGACCGGCATACATCCAGTGTTGCTGAACGAGGCTATATGCACAGTAGGGTTTAGCGGCCCCTGGCCTTCCCATCTTAGTATGAGCAGTCAGAAGTGCTAACAACCCATTTTGTACCCATTGAATTTCTTGTGCATTACATGAACAATTCTTGTTAACCACTTAAAAGAAACTCATGTCAGAGTAAGGAATTATTCATTCATTATTCTTGGGGAATCATTGGATGGTCAAATCATAATGGAGTTCTTGAACAGGAAATGTACACTACTTATTGGGGCTGTTACATTTTTAATTCAACCGTAAGAAAACTATTTACAGTAATTAGTAAGATGCCCTTCTGATTCCCAAAGTTAGTGATGAAAGTAATCCCACTTCCTTCTTACCCAGATCGAACATGACAATCCTGGAAAACAAAACATATATATAAAACATTGATTGTTCAATAAACCATTTTCTTATTTTTTTGGCAATACCTGTGAGTGCTGGTGTCTCGCACCCAGGTATTGTTTTTTCACATTTTATTTTGTGAGCGCTGACCACACAAGCTCTCGCTCTCTCGCTCTCTCGCTCTCTCGCTCTCTCGCTCTCTTTCTCTCTCTCATGTATATTTATATATAATCTTGTTTTTATTTGTTAGAAATAAATCTAGGATGTCTGCTTGTGAGGTATTGCTTTTGGTTTGTAGAGGTGCGAGGTGCACCCATGGAAGTTAATGTTCCTTTGGGGGTTACGCACACTGCAGCATCACATTAGTTAAGGCAGGTTACTTGTTATCTATGATATTTGGGCCATGTTGGAATAGTTGAGATCACTTCCGAATTTTTTGTTAATAACGCCAATTTCTCCAATGCTCCTTTTAGATTAAAATGTCATGAGAACATCACCGACCACATATGTAAACATGTCTGAAACTTAGCAAAGCTCTTTGTGTATTACTGGAGTGGGATAGTTCTTGACGGCTTTAAGCAAACAAAGGTTTTGTCATTCAGCTTTCAAACTGAATGAACTGGAGCCAACTTTGTGTAATTCATATTATCCCTGGTTCAACAGATTACTCAATGCCAACAAGATAAATTGTTTGCGAGTAGACGCTTTCCAAGATCTGCACAACCTGAACCTTCTCTCTTTGTATGACAACAAACTTCAAACCATTGCCAAAGGCACATTTTCCCCGCTCCGCGCCATTCAGACTCTGTAAGTATGGTCATATTGTTATGAGCGCATTGTATGTGTAGGGCCTGTGTGGGAAGTTGTTCTACATAATCCATTTCTTCTTTTCATTCATGGTGGAAAAAAAAATGTCAGGTCAATTGCGAATAACATGTTTTTAATAATTTTCATTCACTCCTGAAAGGCATTTGGCTCAGAACCCGTTTATCTGTGACTGCCATCTGAAGTGGCTGGCGGATTATCTTCATACAAACCCTATTGAGACCAGTGGTGCCCGCTGCACCAGCCCCCGCCGACTGGCGAACAAAAGGATCGGGCAGATCAAAAGCAAGAAATTCCGCTGCTCAGGTAATTTGCTTAGTTCAGCTACGTTTTTTTTTTCTTTAGTTGCCAAAAACAGTAGTTTTAGAAGACTTGACAAAAGCAGCTGGCTCTCTCCTGAATTATTGAACATCATTGAACCCTTCTTTGTTGTCTCTCTATTGAGAAAGAGGAAGGAATCAGGGGAGGCAAACTGTTTGATCATGTAGTATTAATGTAGATGATGTTAACTTGTTTAAAAACATCAGCTGTAAGATGTGAATATCTAGGACACACAATGCACAACCTAAGGATTTGTCGTGTTTATTTCATGTTCACCAGCGTCGTTCAATTTTACAGATCAAAATAACCCAGGAAGTCTAGGGATAGTAGATATGTTAACCCTTTCAGTGAGACATGCAAAGCATGACAAAGGTAACTGTTGTAGAGAACATTGGGATAAAGGTCTCTATGGCACTGAAATGTGTAACACTGCACCTTAATCTGTAAGGTGTGATAGCTCGGAAATCCCCATTGACTCCAGTGGGGCTTTCTTTGCCGAAGCGTCGGATCAAAGTTATCACACTTTATAGAGCAATGCTTGTATCTCCATTTTAAATGAATAGTTGGCTTCATCTAATAATACTTCACTTCCTACTTGCTGTTTTGTAAATCTAATCTTTGTCATATGGTCTCCAGCTGTTGCAGGTGTCTTTTAAATTTTATTGCTTCTTCAAACACCAGTGGAGAACGGTTTATTGTCTCTGTCCCATATTAATTTAGAACCAGATGTAGGTATTGTTACACCACCAATGCAGCTGAGGAGTGACATATTTTTTTCTCTTGCTTACATTTCTGTGCATAACTACAGTTCATTTTCAATCCCTTCGGCGCTGGAGAAGCCTGCAGTGCATTGTAATGCAGTTACGTTGCATGGCTCTCTAACATTGAATGGTTTCATTTAATAAGTATCATCTATCTGCTTCCTTAAATTCAGGTGCATCTTTTTCTACCTTTTCTCTTGTTTGTATTTAGCTAAAGAACACTATTTCATCCCAGGTAGGTTCTGATATGCAGTAGGTTTTCTCACCCAAAACATGTGTGTCCTTCCCACTTAGGAAATTATGCATGCAACTGTAACAGTTACAATTAGCCTCCCGACTATTTAATTTGGGAGTTCGTTTTCCTTACCCGCATGTGGCTCCTTGTGTGTTTCTAGTGACAGCTTCCTACTAAGCAACACCCATGTTAGTAAGAAAGCTGCATATTTTCCTGTGTGTTTTTTAATGTACTTGCTAGCGACAATACAGTTTTACCTTGGGTAAGATTGAAATGCACTTCTGAGTAATGTTTACTTGCTAAAACTGCCTGTATATAATTCATGACTGGGGGGAATTTGTGTATCTATCGTTGCAGAGTACTACTTCACTTAATTAGTTAACATGATCTTTTCATTATTATATTCCTCTTGTATGCCCCATGTGCCACTCATTAAAATTTAACTATATTGACTTACATTTATATCAGATCAACTACTGCTACCTGTCGTCAAGTCAAACGGTTAGCCTCAATGCTGAAAATTGTAATATAAGTAGATAAAAATACCACTTGTGGTGCATTTACATGTCTCAGACAGGTCTGCAACCCCATCCTTCCCCAATTATGGCCTAGCAAACAGTGCTTCCACTGCAGCAAGGGATTCTGGGTAATTACATGCAAATGAGCACAGTGTGTCACTCTTTATATCTCATCCATTTTAAGATGGACCCCTATAAGCTTATGCCTGCCATATTACACAGCTTATCTGCACAGCCTGGGTTTAAGAAGTGCATAGCCAGTAACCCTACACACAGACAGCTATTTTTACCTATTGGATCTCATCAACGCGAGGCTGGTAACTGGTTATGCAACGTGAAGCTGGAACGTGGGTATAAACAGACATTAAAAATAAAAATTGTACTATCAAAATATAGCATTTCAAAATGGCCATGATTTGCTTTAGATCTGCTTGCAGATGTGGAATTGTAAACAGAAACTTCGCGGGGGTTTTACTTATTCTCTTGTGCTTGCAGTCATGTAATGAACCGGGCCTTGTGTCTTCTCATCTCCATGCCTCTGTAACTAAATCATGAAGTCAGTCATGCCCACTGGGCTCATTGTATGCTTAAGTTTTAACTAGATTATCATTTTGTTAAAGAGGCATGGTGACGGAAACCTCAGTTATTGGGAACAAGTGAGACGGGGGAGTAGCAGAAATAGATGCCAAATGCGTTCTGAACAGGGGGCTCAAAAAGGTTTCTGTCACATACAAATGAATGGAGCCAAAATGTTCCTGAGCATGGGCAAGCTGGCTTCATAGCATATTGAATAGGGAAAAAAATAATTTTTTGTTTCAAAGTACTAACTTTGCATGTTGAAAACTGCAGCATTTGTACTACCCATGGTTGCAACTTAATTAATTAGTTAACATTAAGTAATTGTTCTTATTCAATTGTGTGTACTTACAAGCTTGTTTTTGCTCTTCTTCTAAAACCACTTGATAGAAAGGGTTCTGTTTCGTGATTTTCTTTTATTGGTTTTGCAGCATGAAATTGACATGATATATTCTGTAATTGCTGGGCTATTGGAAGCACTATAACTAAAAGAAAAAATGCTTAGTTGCGTACATATATTTGTAAATAGTGCTTTGTACACCCACGCTGTCATCACAACAGTCAGTACCTTGCATTATTTATTAGATGCATTCTTTACCAAAGTGGACAACCAACAATACATTTACTGCAAATAGATTTGCTTTGGAAGTAGTAAAGAAGGAGATTGCTGTTAGAAGTGTTCTAAATCTGATTTATTTATAAGTTGAATAAAAAAAGTTTGGGGGATGTTAACATAAATAATTAACAGACGGTAACCTGAAAGCAAAGTTTTCATTATTTGGACAGTAAAATATATGGCTTCTGTTTAATGGAAGTAACATATACAGGTACACAATTCATATATATATATATATATATATATATATATATATATATATATATACACACGTGTATGTGTGTATATATAAGTGTGTGTGTATATATATATATATATATATATATATTGGTATATATATATATATTGGTCTAAAGCTTCCAAACTGCGCAAACGGGGGGGGGGGGGGTGGGGTGTGAGGGGATGGGGAGAGTGTGGTGGTTACAGAGGTCCTGCGCTCCCCACCAAGGCATTTAAATTAAATGCCAGGTGACCGCGCGTGGCCTCTGTAACGAACTTACCTTGGCTTCCAGTGACGTGTCATCATGGTGACCCCATGTCAAATAACGCCACGGGGTCACCTGATGTCGCGTTGGCATGGCAATGTGACATCCCATGACCCCGCTGCGTCATTTGATGCCGAAGAGAGGGACGCGAGCAGGGGAGGAGAGCAGGCAGGGAGAAAAGATTGCGCACCCCGATCTAAAGGACAAATGTACTTGTGCGGGCAAAGACCGAGTAGGGGGTAGTTTTTAAAATATAATCTCTGATACCAAAAAGGAAAAAGTTTTGGTGCCTCTAACTTATATTGTATTTTTATTTACATTGCACCAGCCAGTGCACGCAGAAGTATTACACTATGCATGATATGGGGATATGGGTAGTGTGAGAATTAATAAGATGTGAGTGAGTGGTATAAAAAGGAAATGTGATAGAGGCCAAGGAGGAAAGCAAGAAGACCTGTTCCCCTCTGTAACAGGTAACAAGGATTCAAGAACTGAGATATGGGTGTTTGACAGAAGAGGTGTAGAAGAAGAATCCACATTGACCTTGAAGAAATGAGCAAAGTCTTGAGGGGTAGTGGAAGGAGAGAAGGGGGGTTGGAAGAATGAGTTAAAGACAAAGAATAGGTGACGTGAATAAGCCTTGTTACTATGATTAGCATGGAAATGTAGAGTTGGCAGCCTGAAAAAGAGCAGTGTTAAGGCAGGATAGAGGATTTATAGTACAGAAAAACAGGTTTCCTCCAGAGACAATCAGATGAACTGGTGCAGTAACAAATAAAACATGCCTATTGTGCCAAGAACGGGGGTTAGAGAGAAGCATACGCCTCAGTAGGAGGGGAGCACAGGGGGTTAAAGAAGAGAGAGAATAAAGTTGTAGGCATGGTCTAGATGGATTATCAGGATCAGAAGAAGTGCAGAAGAAAGTTTAGACTTGAAGGTTGAGGAAAGAACTGAGAGGCCCATAGGTTTCAGACCTCATGGATAGCGAGTATGTAATGTGTGTATAGTGGGGTTTCGGAGCTGCAGTGGGGTGAGAGATGTAAAAGGAGGTGAGATGGTGGTTATGATTAGGAAAAGGGAGATAAAGAAATCAGAAAGAGGTGCTGGAGACAGTCCTTTGCTGAACGCCAAGGTTGGGAGTTAGAGAAGAAAGTGAGAGGCTCAGGAAACAGAAGGATCATCAATATGACAATTAAAGTCCCCTGGGAGGAGAGTGGGGGAGGAGAACCATGTTTCAAAAACTGACAGAAAGCTGCAGGAAGAGGATATGGAGTTAGGGGGTTAGGGGTTGGTAGATTACAGCCATCTGTAGCTTGAGGAGGGAGAACAGCCAGACGGTGTGAGCTTCAAAGGAAGAAAATGAAAGAGCAGGTGGAATAGTGAGCAGCTGATATTGACAGTGGGAGGAAAGGATAAGCCCCACACCCCCACCTTAACAACAAGCGTCTTATACTTTCTACAGCTAGATCTGATCTATTTGTTCTTGTGCTTGGTTGTTATTAACATCAGGACTACGGGTAATTGTGGGGCAATTGATACCTGCTGTAAACCATTTGCAAGCTTTTTTTGTGGTAGTTGGCTTAGGAGCGCGACAGCAGTCACAAAAATGTTTTCAAAGGCAGAAAATCAATATACACGTTTGTCACTTTGGAAGGGGGTGGCAGTCAGTGCAGAAGAAAGGTAAAATAGGACTTTTTTATGGTGTTTTTTGTGGAGCTATGTGCATCATTTTATACAGGGCGGACTACATTTTTTAAAGTATATGCCCAGTTTCAGTTTATATTCGAGCGCTCTAAATACTTTTAGAAATGTATTACAGATATATATATATATTCTTCATTATTCAATAGGGAAAGCAAACCAAGGAAGGTATCCACGTTTGACAACGGGCACACATTTGGCAGTTTATGGGGTACAGGTAGTACTGAAGAGTTTCACAGAAAATACTACTAAAGGATTGGTTTGCCAAACTGACAGAGCTTGGCAGGGTTGGTTGATCGATTCCAATTTTTAAGCATCTCTTCTTTCGATTAAATAAAAGGGCTTCCCAGGATACTTGAAGTATATTTGGTTAAAAGTAAGAAGGAAAAAAAAACCCGAGAGAATTGAAACGAATACATTTGACGTGGATCCAGCTGGCAGGCACACTAAAGGGTCCGGTTCTGACAAGACATTAATTCATTCCTGGAAGTACAAGTCTTTTCTAAATCAAAATGAATCATGAAATGTAGTTACAATAAACAGTTCTTCTTCAATGGGGAGCCGGTGTGGTCCTGAAGGGTTTTCCCCTTCTTGGTAAAAGGGTGGTGCTGAGTTTTGATGCCTCCAGTAACACCCTGCTTTAGTAAACAGAAACTGCATGCATATCTTCTTTTGACACATCATTTTCTAGCATTGATTTTTCCTATGGCCTGCAGTGAGCAGCTGAGAGGTTGATCAAGTTAACTGCACTTTCATAGACAAATGTATATGACCTGGTGCAGGGGTGGCGAACTCCAGTCCTCAGGGGCCACCAACAGGTCAAGTTTTCAGGATATCCCTGCATCAGCACAGGTGGCTCAGTCAAATACCAAGCTACCTGTGCTGAAGCAGGGATATCTGTAAAACCTGACCATTTGGTGGCCCTTGAGAACTGGAGTTGGCCACCCCCTGACCTAGTGTATTGTATTACTAGATTGGTATTAACAATCTAGCGGTTGACGCAATAAGCGTATATACCTTTGAAATATTTTTAGGGCGTTAAGATTCTTCCGTGACTAGATTTACATGCAACCCCATATCCTTCATCACTAGCCTGCGCCAGTTGGGGTTTCCCCAAACAGTGACATGTCACGTAGGCCAAATATTTGTAGCCAGATAACGATTTCCTTTCCTCTTATGTTTCAGTTTGCTCTGTTATGTAACACAATAAAGACTATCTATCTCTCTCTTTTGTACAGTTTGTGTAATAAAACCAAGCAAGTGAATGGTTTGTGTATTTGTAATTGGCATTATTGTCTTTCTTTCCTCTTTGATTACCTTTACATTTGCAGGAATTCACCATTTGGGCTGTAAGTAATCTTCATTGTCTGAACCTAAACATGATCACTTACAATCCCTAAAATACCTTTTTTTTCCCAGTACACAGTATTTCTGATTTTTCCCAAAGGAAACACTGGTTCCTGTGAATTTCTGTGCATCTTCCCAATTAAAGCACCAGTCCTACTACACAACTGAAAAACAACAACACATTTTTGCTTCAGTTTTTTCTTCAAGATTATACATTTCATCTTGAATCCCTTTTTTTAAGATCCTTAATAAAACAACACTTGGCTGCCTTTTTACCCTTTTGCCTTATTACATAACACGTTCACTGCTAGAGTGCAGAGATGTGCAAATGTATCCAAAAGTGGACCGCAAATGTATTTGCAGTTTTTTCTTACATTTCCCTCCCTCCTTTATCGCTCTCCCTTCTCTCTACACCCCCTTCTATCTCCCTCCCTCTCGCTCTCTTTTGCTCTCTCTCCTCCCCCCCGCCCCCCACACCTGTTTTCTCTCATTTTGCTACTCCCTTCCTCCCCCTGTCTTTCTCTGCACCTCTCCCTCCCGCTCCTCGCCAGTAAAAGCCCCTACTTCAGAGCTGGATAGGGTGACCAGATTTACAAAAGTAAAAACCGGGACACATTCAAAAAATGTTTTATAAAACAAATGACATATCCAACTGCGCCCCTTCTCCTTTATGTCTCTCCGCCCCGCTCTGTCCCCCTTCTCTCACACACCCCATTCTTCCTCCCCCCCTCCAGCCTCTCTCCCTCCCCCCCATATCCCTCCATTCTCGTTCTCCCCCCACCCCTACATTCTCATTCAACCCTTCCCATTCTGTCTCTCTCCCCCATTCTCTGTCTCCCTCCCCCATTCTCTGTCTCCCTCCCCCATTCTCTGTCTCTCTCCCCCATTCTCTGTCTCCCTCCCCCATTCTCTGTCTCCCTCCCCATTCTCTGTCTCTCTCCGCATTCTCTGTCTCTCTCTCTCTCTCTCTCTCCCCATTCTTTGTCTCTCTCCCCCATTCTCTGTGTCTCTCTCTCTCCCCCATTCTCTGTGTCTCTCTCTTCCCCATTCTCTGTGTCTCTCTCTCCCCCATTCTCTGTCTCTTTCTCTCCCCCATTCTCTGTGTCTCTCTCCCCCATTCACTGTCTCTCTCTCTCCTCAATTCTCTGTGTCTCTTTCTCTCCTCCATTCTCTGAGTCTCTTTCTCTCCCCATTCTCTGTCTCTTTCTCTCCCCCATTCTCTGTGTATCTTTCTCTCCCCCATTCTCTGTGTCTCTCTCTCCCCCATTCGCTGTTTCTCTCCCATTCTCTGTCCCTCTCTCCCCATTCTCTGTCTCTCTCTCCCCCATTCTCTGTCTCTGTCTCTCTCTCCCATACGCTGTCTCTCTGTCTCTCTTTCTCCCCCGTTTTCTGTCTCTCTCCTCCATTCTCTGTCTCTCTCTCCTCCATTCTCTGTCTCTCTCTCCTCCATTCTCTGTCTCTCTCTCCTTCATTCTCTGTCTCTCTCCCCCATTCTCTGTCTCTCTCCCCCATTCTCTGTCTCTTTCCCCCATTCTCTGTCTCTCTCCCCCATTCTCTGTCTCTCTCCCCCATTCTCTGTCTCTGTCTCTCTCTCTCTCCATATTCTCTGTCTCCCTCCCCCATTCTCTGTGACTCTCTCCCCCCCCCCACTCTCTGTGACTCTCTCCCCATGCCATGCTGTGTCTCTCTCCCCATGCTGTGCCTCTGTGTCTCTCTCCCCATGCTGTGCCTCTGTGTGTCTCTCTCCCCATGCTGTCTCTGTGTCTCTCTCCCCATGCCATGCTGTCTGTCTCCCCATGCCATGCTGTGTCTCTGTGCCTCTCTCCCCATGCTGTGCCTCTCTTCCAATGCTGTGTCTCTGTGTCTCTCCCCATTCTGTGTGTCTCTCCCTCTCTTCCCCCCTCCCATTGTGTGAGTGAGTGTGTCCCCCCCATTCTGGACCCTACCTGCATGGGTGGGGGAAGCCATCTTGAGCCCTGGCAGCAGACACTTCCCGGTCTCACTGCTAGGGCTCCGCAGTCAGACTCGACCTCCACTCTCCTCCCTGCATTCTCTGCTCTCTGCTGCCCCCCCTGCTCTGATGGTCCAAACCGGGACAGCCACAAAAAAAGGGACATTTTAAAGAATGTCGGGCAGCCGGGACAGACATGAAAAAAACTGGACTGCCCCGGCTAAACCGGGACATCTGGTCACCCTAGAGCTGGATTAAATAGCTTTATATTGTTTTGAAAATTTGGTAAATCAATCAAATATTTACCAACATTTTCTCTAAGAATAAAATGTATTACCAACATACATACCCTTGTAAGTGGAACTGGTGTTTTAACTCACCCCGAGCTCCTTACTTCATATTTTATCCGTGTCTGCCTTTTGATGTTGTGGAAATTGAAGAAAGAAAAGATGTACGTTTGTCAGTCTTTCCTTGTGCTCCTGTTTAAGATCCACCGTTAATACTGTTGCTATGGCAGTGTACAGTACATTCTGTAACAAGAATGCCCTGCTGCATACAGGTATTACGCTTCAAGATACTCTGCCGCTCTCACCTCCTCCTTCCTACTTTTTCCCTTTGGTCCTCTCCTTGGCCTTATGGATGCACTTATGGTAACCAAGCGAGATTTTCTGTTGTGCTTGATCTAACCATGTGGTTGTGAGGTATGAGTAAAACATGGTTCTGTCAAGCACCATGGAACGTCACGCAGCTTTCTACAGCATGGCAAGCTGCTGAGGCTTGTGCAAATATTAGATACCTCTCTTTGTTGGCGGAGAAGCAGAGTAGCAGCACGTTGCAGAGCAATGCACTGTTAGTCCTTCCGACAGCAACGAGGTTTAGAATGGAACAGGCTGAGGCCCTTTAATCCTGAAAACTGCTATTGCAGAACACACTCTGTGACCGCTCGACGTGTGTTAAGATCAAATAGTTTTGCCCATGACTTTACCAGGATTATTGTTTTAATGATTTCATCGTGTGATGGTGAAACCTTACAAGTTTTACTATGGTTAAAATAGTTTTTTTTTTTTAAATCTTTACAGATTTGTATGCAATGCACACTGAAATGAAACTAAGAGGCTGTGCTTTCCTACACCTATGGAAAAAAATGCATGTTTTATGATGCATTTAGCATTGGGAAGTTAGGCAACAGTTTTGATGAATAGCTGTGAAATGCAAAGGTATCAGATTGTCTGTGAACAGGACCAGCAGACAGTACAGCTGTGAAAAGCTTGAATCATTTATGTAATCCTGTAATGCCAATCCAGTCATGTTTCTCCCCCCCCCCCGCTCCCTGTCTGAAGTTTATGTATGAAACCTTGGTGTCCCAACCTCGATGTCTGTCCAGCAAAAGGGAAGATTTCAAATGAGACCCACATTTTCACCTTCACCATGGTTCTGTTGTCGTGTCGCCTTGGTCCTTTCTTCATCAAATACATTATTTTTTTTTGCCTCTCTCCCCCCCCCCCCTTACATTTGTATGAAGGTTATTTCTTAAATATTCCCCAGGCACTGAAGACTACAGATCCAAGCTTAGTGGAGACTGTTTTGCCGACCTGGCTTGCCCGGAGAAATGCCGCTGTGAAGGGACAACAGTTGACTGCTCCAATCAAAAACTCTCCAAAATCCCCGACCACATTCCCCAGTACACTGCTGAGCTGTAAGTGCGTCCCACGCTACCCGTACGGCTTCCCAGCAATATGCTTCACTTACAATTTGGCTCCTCCACAAAGAAATAGAAACTTGTGGGAGAAGTGCAGATAGAAGGCAAAGTGCTGAACTTTTCCTGAACACACAATGTAATATCGAGAACAGTGTTCTACGTGCTCATGTACTTGTATGTATATTATTTTTAGTGGGAAGTGAAAATATAGTGCAGAGTATGATGTGATGGCGTATTTGCACTTACTATTGATTGCTTCTTTGTCTGTACTCTGTAGCCCGGGGGTTCTCAACTCCAGTCCTCAAGACTCCCCCTACAGGTCAGATTTTCAAGCTATCCCAGCTTCAGCACAGGTGGCTCAATCAGTGGTTCAGTCGAAGAGTAAGCTACCTGTGCTGAACCAGGGACTGATTGAGCCACCTATGCTTTAGTAGGGATTTCCTGAAAACCTTACCTGTTGAGGGGTGTGTGTGTGGGAGGGGGGGGGGGTGGAATTTGAGGACTGGAGTTGAGAACCCTGTATAGCACACTCAATATTTGGTACTAGTATTCAGACAGTAATGAAAATGTATATTGCACAATCACCATTCACTTACAATGGGGATTCCTACTTGTACAGATAACTGTTTTCTGTTTTTAGTAACAGGATATTCACTTTCTGTTCGTGCAAAAGAATTTGAAGCCGTTCTTAATGAACAAACCTACAAACAGTAATATAGCTATATATGCCTCCGAAGTGAGAGTGGAGTAGTAATATTTGCCATTTGTGTCATTAGCATTGACTTCTACCTTGGTTCTCACTCCCCAGATTACTGTCTGACTGGCAATAGTTTACAGCTCAGATGAGGTTACAGCAGGGGTTCCCAACTCCAGTCTTCAAGGGCCACCAACAGGTCAGGTTTCCAGGATATCCCTGCTTCAGCACAGATGGCTCAGTCATAGACTGAGCAGGGATATTCTGGAAACCTGACCTGTTGGTGGCCCTTGCAGACTGGAGTTGAGAACCTCTGGTTTTGTTCTTGTAACTGTATTCAAGCCACCACCTCACTGCATTGTGTTGCATTTCTGTCCCTTTGCAAATTGTTGTCCGTAAAAATGGGAACTTCCAATCATTGTGACAGAATCGTCTTAAAGCTCCAACATTACATATAATTGATGTCACAAAACATTTTTTACAAGCACATCTTAGTGGAATAAAGTACGTTCCAATGCTGTATTGCATGTTATGATCAATCCCCAGTCATTGTGACCACAGAATCGGTCAGAGGGGATCTGCTGATTTACGGCTGCGATGTAAGTGACCACGGCCGGCACATGTAGACACGCAGTACCCACTTATTCACCAAAGCACTATTCTTCTGAAATTAGTTAGAAACATAAGTCAGGTTTATATCTCCTTCCAAAATTACTGTGAGTTTCTAATTACTATTAAACAATATATGTTGTGCTATTGAAATAATCTGTACATTTTCTGGCAAACCGATTCCCTTATTCTTATGTTTAACGCTTTAGTACCTGTTTTGGACGTGCATGTCCCTGTATTTAAATAGTCTGAATGTTTCTACTGTAAAGTGTTGATTAAATAGTTGACACTGTGTAGTACAATATGTACTGGGAAGAAAAAGTGCTTTAGATGAAATATAGTTAACCAATATATTAATTTGTATACCAGAGTCACAAAGAGGCAAATAAAGCAGCGTAAAAAAAAAACAACATAAAAACTTTTTGGTTTTAATATATGCATCATTTGATTACCTTTATGGAAAACTAATTACCTAAACTGCAGATCGATTGGTTCTCCTGTGATTGATCAGCAAAATCCTGTTTCCCAGGGTTCACTAAATGGCTGCCTTTCAGCTTCAAATCAATCATTCACAGTGTAACTCAGTAGCTATAATGTTTTCTTATAATAATAATAATAATAAGGTAACATTATCTATTGTTACAGTTTACAGCTGAAAGTGCTGGAAATATTGGCAACAAATTATCACAAACAGGAAAGTGTTACAAATATTTTGCACTGCTTGGGAAGCTAAAGCCTGCTATAGACATGAGAGGATACTCAGTATATTAAACCTCATAAAAAATGGCATTAAGCTTCGAATGTTAAAATAAAAAGGAAGCAGTATTATGTAATAGGATATTAGGATATTGCTTGGATTGCTCCTATAAAACTGAATGAGTACACAATTTAGATATTGAGTTAACATTAAGTTTGAGACACTCAATGATTGGGGAGCGCAAGATTGTTTTGGGGAGCACGGCGGTTACAGAGGCTCAGTGCTCTTCCCCAAGGCACTTAAATGAAAGACCGAGGGACCGCGCGAAGCCTCTGTAACTCACTTACCTTGATTCAGACGGCTTCGGGACGATGCATTGCCATGGCAACGCAACGTCAAATGACGCAGTGGGGTCACGTGACATCACATGAAATGGTTCTGTGTCGCCATGGCAACGCGGCATCAAATGAAGCCACGGGGTCACGTGACGTGACATCATATAACCCCATAGTGTCATTTGAAGCTTGCTACAAGGTAAGGGGGGCGCGATCAGTGGGGGGGGGAGAGCAGGCATGGGGGGCGCAGGGCAAAAAGTGTGCGCACCCCTGCTCCATATTTTATTAAATCTTTGCCACTTTCCTTTTTTTGTCTAGGCGCCTCAACAACAATGAATTTACAGTCTTAGAAGCGACTGGGATCTTCAAGAAGCTCCCTCAGCTAAGAAAAATGTTAGTTTGTTCTTTGAGATCAACTATTTATACGATATGTCTCTTCACCTGTGTGTTTCATAGATCCATCACTTCACCACAGCAGTTTCAGTAAGCTCCAGCACAGGTTTAAGAGCCACAAGCTACAGCATCAGTTTTGGCCGGAAAAATGATATAGACTGTTACTGCAGATCCTACAAGTCACTTTCGGTTGTATTCTCACACGCTGCACTAGCATAGCTTTGGAAACTTGGTGTTCAGGCAGCTGGTCTGTTGTACCAGCACAGCATGGATCACAGAAGCCTTAGCAATTCAAAATTATTTCAGTCTCTCTTACTTTTCCCTAAACCAGTGGTTTCCAACCTTTTTTTGGCTTAGGAACCCCAAGTGAAATTCTGAGGAACCTCCAACCATCTCTAATAGCAACTCTGTGATCACATGCATTGTAAATTCTTCTGTATTTGACCCAATTTTCAAATGATCAGAAAATTGCAGGGAACCCTTTAGGGATGCCTGGGGAACCCAAGGGTTCCTAGGGACCCTGGTTGGAAAATACTGCTTTAAACCATGCTGTTCTGCCTCTTTCAGCACATTTAGTACATGCCTTTGACTTTTTGCTTCATTACACTTTCATTAAAAAAATATCGAAACTAAATTATTAGTAAAAGGACTTGATTGCTCATCTGTGTCAGTTCATATCCACAAATCATGTTCCTAAGGATCATAGTTGCATTCAGTGTGGAGTTTCTAACTTTGTGAGTTAGAACATATTTCTAATAATGTTTATGTGTCTCCTGGTGACCTCCAATCTTCTAACCCAGTTTACAGTCACTAAACAAGCCTGGTCTTATTGAGTATTTTGGAGACAAAACTACAATATATCAATCCAGATTTAAAAGAAAATTCTCATGCACAAACCGCATCAGTTTAGGAAACATAAACCTTAATATAATATTTAACTTGGCTTTTAGCCTTCCATCAAAAATAGTTTGTGTTTATTTTCTCCTCCTTTCTCTGTTTGTGGGACATTTTAAAATTACCATTTAGTTACATTTTTCTAAGTAATTATGTAAACTCTGAAAGCAAAATGTAAGATTGACCCGGTTTTGATTTATTTATAGTGTATAAATTCATCCTGGTCTCTTGTTAAATTGATTTATCCTGAAGCACGGCTTTTGCATTCCTTTTCCTCTCCTGCTAATCACAGTTTCGCTTCATTTGCAAACTGTTCAAGTGTGTAATGCTGCATGGGTTGTTCATGAAAGTAGTTCTGTGCTATATTATATTTCATTTATACATTTGGCTAAGTATATAGGGGGAAAAAATCATGAAGTATGGAAATTAAATAGTCACACTTGCCCTGCAAATATATTTTTCGCAGATTTTATTCGACTAGTTCAATGTAACGCTTAGGAAAACAACTGCAAATTTCCCATGATAACATCTTTACGATACATATTCTAAGTCGTATGGTACACTTAGATGAGTCTACTGTATGCATGAATGGAATGTGGACGCCATGTTAGTCTAGATGTAATTGTGCAGTTGTGACTGATTACTGAACTTCTTGTACCTGGACTAAGGGAATGGAGAAAAGCATTTGACAACTGTAAGCGTTGTTTTAGTGGTGCATCTATCACCTGAGAATAAAATATCATCAATACGTGTGGGGATTAATATACTTGTGTTTGATTTATTCTCTTTAATTGGCATGTCATTACCCAGAATCCCCTGGCTGCAGTGGAAGCATTGCATGCTAAGGGATTTTATGGGGACAGGTAGGTTTGTGGACATGTGGATGTGTTCATCATTGATGTTTTATTTGCTGTATTATTTTCTTTAGAAATCTGAGCAATAACAAGATTACTGATGTTGAAGAAGGCGCATTTGAAGGAGCAAATGGTGTAAACGAACTACTGCTGACAAGTAATCGCTTGGAAAATGTTCACCACAAAATGTTTAAGGGCCTGGAGGGACTAAAAACCTTGTAAGTAGGTCCCTGACTGTACTGAAGCACAATCATTCTGTAGTATTACCAAATGTGTCCAAGTCCTTTGGAAAGACTGATTTGGTCCAGTTTTAAAGTAATGCTTTGTAGTCCATTTATTTTGTAAAGAAAATATATGATGCTTTAAAATAGATGTATAGACCAGTCCACATTAGCTCAATCTACAGTAGTTTGCAACTGCAGTTCTGTGTAGATACACGCTTCTGATATAGCAAAGTCTACCAGCATGGCACACAATGTGGCAAGCATGTACATCTCCTGGGTCATTGATTAAATCTATGCAGCAGTATCATCTATAGCCACATGAGATGTTGAGATTGAGATTGGTAGTTCTGCCATTTGTTATTGCTAGCAGGGAAATTACAAGAACTCAACACCAGGAACAGTGCAGAAGTAAAGCAAGTTACTTACAGCTTCCAAAGTGTTTCTACAGAATAACTGGTACAATGTAACCTGGAAATGATTGTTCAAAACCTTTGCGCATCCGCAGTAGCAAGGAATAGAACGCTATTTCAGAGTGTATCATACATTCATTAAAATAACACTGGTAATCCTCTCTCTTTTAGGATGCTCAGAAGCAATCGCATTAGCTGTGCCAATAATGACAGCTTCACAGGACTGAGCTCTGTCCGTTTGCTCTCTCTGTACGACAATCAGATTACTACAGTTGCTCCAGGTGCTTTTGATACACTGCATTCTCTGTCTACATTGTAAGTGGAGTTTGCTCCCTTTTTTCTAATGCGCACTCAGAATATTAAATACGACTTAGTCTGTTAATCTTCTTTTCTTTTGGCAAACAATGAGATGATCTATTGTTGTCTGCTGATGTCTGGAATACTTCACATTCAGTTGTAGCACAATACATTTCTACATTATGTATAGGAGAGCACTCATGTTTGTGCTAGATTGAAAAAGAACAAACAATAGGGGAGCACGCAATGAGCAATAAAAAAATAAACAAAACAATGTTAAGTGGAGACTGAATATCTCCCAGCTGTATGAATACCCAGAGTAGAGCTCAAAGGGAATTCCCTAGTCAAAGCACTTGCAATGGTACAGACAATGATGAATATGAGGATAAATGTATAAATCAGTATATTACTCACCCGGCCTTGTGTGAGTAGCAATCCTATAAAGGGTTCTCTTGTCCGTGGGCTTCTAATTAGAATGCCTGTATTCTTATCCTGATTCCCCCTCAGTGGCCACGTCTAGAAATGGTGGTCTTCAACTTGGTGTAGGTATGTGCAGAGAAAAATCCAACTCAGTGCAAATGAATAGGTTTAATACATAAAAAAAGTTTAAAGTGTTTTTATAACCAATTTTAAATCATTTCAAGTCGTCATGACTAGAGGATGTATTGCCTTCTTACTTACGTATATTAAATTATGGATTTAGGTTTTAAAACACACTTTGAAATATTTTAGCATGTACAGTATTTGTATTGTACTGATCCATTTTAAATCCCCGGTGGGTATTTCACATTTTGAAACCAGACTATAAGAATTGTTATCGGATCACCTGAATGGCTAATGCCCCTATTTTTTTTTTCAATATTTTATTTTCTATTGAATAGGTATGGGTTACCATTCTAGGACTATGGGTTTTGAGGCTGACTCCTTCAGCAATGAAAAGTGGCTGGGTCAGTAAGGAACTGACTCTGAAAACAATGGCACTGACTTTGAATCAGAGGAAGCCCTATTCAAATCCCTGTCGGACCCTTAGGAGAATCATCTCCCTGTGCATCAGGCACCAAACATAGTTTCCAAGCCCATCTGCACGGGGGCCGGGCCTGTAACATTTTATCTACAGCGCTGTGTGCTGCTGTGTTGTAATTGTGAAGTCAAGTGCATTGAGCCCCCCTGGTAGAAAAGGGCTCAATGGAAATTATTATTATTATTCACATTTTTCACACATGTATGCATTATAGCAGAATTACCTCTGCAAACCTGTAGACTGTAGTAGATGATCTATTCATTAAGAAAATGACTTTTGCACTTTCCTGTAGTGACAGTCACACAGTCAGGCCTGTTTTCCCCCACTGTGGCTAACATGTTTTATTAAAGCCCTGCCATTTTGTGGCACATTTTTACCACCCACGTTCTGGAAACGATGAAAAATGCTGTTAGCAAAAGCGCGTTTTTAGAAGGCACGAGAGACATATACATATAAAAAGCGCCATGTTTTGAGCATTACTGGCACACGTTCGGCCCTGGATCTGGGAAACTGGGATGTTTGCAGGTGTCAGTCCAAACAGGTTATGTTTGTTAAAGAAAAAATCTGCTTGTTTTTTATAGACCGATCTAGTCCACAAAAAAAGTGGATTATATAAAAACCGTAGTCCAACCCTTTTGAATTACAATGTGGTCGCTATCTCAGTCTAGTTTCAATTATGCAAAAACTGTCTGGGCAGTAGGTGATATTTTTCCTTTTTGTGCATAATATATATTTAAAAATAAGCTTTCCAAAGATATATATTATAGAATACATATAAACTCTGCAAAGTTAGTCTTACATAAACTGTATATTTACAGTAGTCCAAATAAATATTGCAGGGCCAATTTATCTACAGCCATACCCCGCATTAACGTACGCAATGGGTCCAGAGCATGTATGTAAAGCGAAAATGTACTTAAAGTGAAGCACTACCTTTTTTCCACTTATCGATGCATGTACTGTAGTGCATTCGTCATATATGTGCATAACTGATGTAAATAACACATGTGTAACAGGCTCTATAGTCTCCCCGCTTGCGCACAGCTTCGGTACAGGTAGGGAGCTGGTATTGCTGTTCAGGACGTCCTGACAGGCGCATGCGTGAGCTGCCATTTGCCTATTGGGCGATATGTCCTTACTCGCGAGTGTACTTAAAGTCAGTGTCCTTAAACCGGGGTGTGTCTGTATTTAGTTTCTGTCCTATACATGCATTTTTAAAGACATAATCTACTTTATTTGTCAGCTTTCGCAATTCAATAATAATAATTTAAAGAAAAAGATAGTATAGACTTGATTTCCAAGTATTTATTGCTGAAAATGTTTATTAAGACTATTTAAGTTTATAAAATACAGTAGAGAAAATAGAATTCTAATAGAATTCAAACCACCAAGTTATTTCTAGGAGGTACATCGACCAGTACAGCACTTATTCCTTTATCTATATGAAATGTGACATTTTACACCTACCGACTAATTTGTGAATATTAAAGATGGCACGTTTATGAAGAGCCGAATTGTCAACAGTCTAAACATGAAGTGGTAAGATGCCAAAGGTATTGGAAACTGCAAGGAGATTCATTTTTATAACTGGCATGTAATCAACTGGGCTGTCCGTTTAGATTGGAAAGCTGTTCCCTGGAGCAGTGGGGAGATGGAAATCTTGAGACGACAAATTAATGGAATTTTCCGTTGTCACTTTAAATCCAATAATAAAAAGTAATCCACCTTCATCCCCCATATCAAATGACTGCATTGTGGAAGAGGTGGGGTTTGGCATTAACGCAGATTAGGTACCAATTCAAATCCCTTGTTAAATGAGTTCTATGGGGATTCACAGCACAATACTGATATTTCTTCCGTCACTTGTTTTTTTCTGTGTCAAATGTTGGATGGGAATTCAGTAGCTGAAATTCAAAAAGGTCGGAATTGGGGAAAAATACCCGATGGCTCCATTTTCAAGAAAAGCGTTGTTTAAAGCCATAAATGCTGCGATCCCTACCTACGTTAGTGCTGGAGAGGACAGCCAAGTATACGGCCTCCTGCTTTTGTGTCTGTGTGTATTTTAGGTTTCAAATTGCCTTCACTTCCGCATCTTCCTCTTCCATTTTATTTACAAATCCTCCGGTGTCTAATTAAAAAGGTCATAATGTTTTTTGTGTTCATTTTAGGAACCTCCTGGCAAATCCTTTTAATTGTAACTGCCACCTGGCTTGGCTGGGAGATTGGCTCCGGAAGAAACGCATTGTCACGGGGAACCCTCGGTGCCAAAAACCATACTTTCTGAAGGAGATTCCCATCCAGGATGTGGCTATTCAAGATTTTACATGTGATGATGGTGAGATGTAGCTAGGAATATCGGTATTGCGCTATCTCACAGTCTCTTGCATTGAACTGTTATACAATCGAAAGCAAGTTGATGCTTTGTTAACCTGCTTCACACTATTTTGAATGGGGGAATCTGTCTCAATGTAAGAAGCATGAGATACAAATCCACAGGGTATCTGTGGACTGTTTGCACCTTTGACAGGTGTAAATAGGAAAAGTAGACAGCACCCATGATTTCCAAGCTTAGTTTTTAATGGTAGTACACTGGCGACACACTTTATTCGAGCTCGGCTAGTCCCACGAATTCGGGTATACCCGGGTGTATTGAGGTTTGTGACTGTTTTCTGCCCGAGTGCATTGAGGTATTTTCCAAGCAGGGATTGAAGCATTTTATTCCTGCTGGCTGCAATACTGCACAGTATATATATATACACTGCATTACAATTCATGAATTTATGCCATCTGGTAGACACGCAAAGCATTGCAGCCTATTAAATCCTAATCATTATCATTTAACAGATCAGCCGCCCGTCAGCCAGGCATCAACCCAGGCTGGGAAGGCAAACGCAACGGGGCTTGTCAGAGGTGAGGAGCGGCGCATTCCAGGTATCTGCCAGGTACATACTGGGTATTTGCTCGAATAAAGTGTGTCGGTGCAGTAGGTGTGATGGAGAACAGACTGACCTGACAATTTTCCGAAGTCATCTAAAAGGTTACGGTTTGCTCCCAGCACTCAGTCGCAATATATCATCAATAAAGATTGACAGCACATTTTAAGTTGAATGCAATGTATTTTCAACAGGGGTACTGGTAGTTTAGACTATCTGCACTGCAAGCATACATTTAACAATGGCAGCACTATTAACTGACAGGAGAATGTACAAGAGCTGTGTGTGTTTTATCTACTGAAAGCTGGCGAGAAATGTACAAAACAGAATGCTAACATCTATGTACTATCTGCAGAAAAACTATCTTGCACCTTGCCAATGGTAAAATGTGTTTGCACACCAAAAAAAGGGAAAACCTGTGTTAAAAAACATTGGTTAAGTCAGTGTGTATAGACTAGAGCATTGCATACACTGAGATATTCGGTAATCATATGATCAATCTTAGATTCAGTATGAGTATTCTATTATGTACTGTAACTTGTGCCAGCAAACTATTTCATGGAAACAAAGCATAGTACGAACTTATAAACAGATATGAACTTGTGAAAACAATATTATGCAGTGAATTTGGAAGAATTCATTTACAAAGCTAACTAGCAGTATCTTATTACTTTCTTACTGCGTTACACTGTACACTTTGCGAAGCATTCTTTTATTATACTCTATGTACACCGAACCCCCAATGTGATGTAAAAAAAGTCAAGTATAATAGCTATTACACGTATAGAAGAGATTACAGTAAATAGATAAAGTTATTACAAATTCCAATGCACAAGATCCATCATTGCCAGCATTTATAAATGCACTGTTAATGCGTCCAAGTGTTTACTTAGCATGTGTTTTCCTCTCACACACCAGGGAACGATGATAATAGTTGTTCGCCACTTTCTCGCTGCCCAGCAGAGTGTACCTGTTTAGATAGTGTAGTTCGCTGCAGTAACAAAGGACTGAAGACGTTACCCAAAGGCATCCCTAAAGACGTCACCGAACTGTAAGTAACCCAAGTTATGTCTACTTGAAGTCCAATGTCAGGCTTACACTTATGAGTCCAGCGATAGGAAGTAACATGATGCTCAACATTCAAGATTTGACATGAGTTGAATCAATGCCAAGAGCTGAGAAACCTATTTTGTTTCACATATAAGGATAACAAATGAACCTCTACATTTGTAAAGGGGTGATTGGAAGGATGTAATTAAACATAACGTGAACAAAGATTAATGTTGCCAGCTATGATCAATGAATTGCTCCACCAGCTGGTCTTTTTTTTAAAAAATTTTTTACCATACTATGTCTAAATAATTGTCCAGGTTTCATTTCACATACATATTCCCTCTCTCAGTGAAATACTGCTTGTGTAAATTAAACTAAATACATTGGAAAGTCTAACCTATTTTCTGAATACATTTTAAGAGAGGCCAGTCTACAAAGTAACTGCAGTAGTGATTGTGACATCGGAGAAGGGATTTTTGGGAGTTTATTTACAAGAAGATATAGTTCTAATTTGTATTCTAATCTAATATTCAAACATATAATATCTAAAATATGTTGCATTTATGAGTAAACTTGTAGATATTTCTAGTATCAAAAATACATTTAAAAATGACCCCAGGAGGCATTAAGAAAATGCAGAAGATATAGAGGTTTTTTTTTCCAACTTAACAAAAAAATTTTGTTTGTTCTATGATTCTAAATTCTATTACTAGAATCACCTGAGCACAGTTGTACAGTATGTCTCCTCTCTTTTTAAATACAATACCAATGAAAAATTAATTTAAAAATGTATTAATATAATCACGTGGTGTGCACTAAATAGGATCTCTCTCTCTCCCACAGATTCCTCTTTCTTGTTAGAAATAGAGTTTAGTATTATTATTTTAAAAGAAAAACAGCAATCACATATAAATCATAAATGAAAATGATGCTTAGTATACAGTATGAGTGAGTATTTATTTAGCATTTTGTAATTCTGGACAAAATTTGGTACAGAGAAAAGTTTGGTTATTCAGATTAATATGGAGGTCACAACCTTTAATGTAATAAACTCATTATCTTTGTATAAAAAAGATTAGGCACTATATTTCTGGAAAAGAGCAAGTGCATCATGAATGCTGCTGACTCTGAACATTAATTTATGAGTTACAGGTATTATAATGTTGTATTTTCATTGTTAACTTGCCATAAATGTATCCATCATCCATTGGGACTTTGGGAACTGTGCTGTGATACATTCTTTCAACATTATCGTATGGTAATAGCTTACATTTTGTATTTGTGTTTTAGATATTTGGATGGAAATCAGTTTCCTCTTGTTCCAAAGGAACTTTCTAATTTTAAGCACTTAACGCTTATGTAAGTATCAGTAATTTGTTGGAGTCTGTTTTACCTTGCTAGGGAAATGAAGTGATCCATCTAATTCTAATTTCATAAATATGTCAGAAGATTGGGGATGTCCTAAAAACATCTCTCATGTAGGCCTATTCAATGCCGAAAGAAGCGGGTTAAGCACAGCTAATGATGCATTAACTTCTATTCAGTTACCGATGCCTCGACTTACAGTAACTGAGCTCTGTTGAATAAAAGTTATTACATTGTTATTAAGCACCGCATTGAATATAGATTGTTGGAATTTGCCTTGTGGAATGTAAATAATGGTATAGAACACACAAAGTGTTCCCCGCACTCCAAATAAATACGAGAAAGTAAGTGATAGTCACATCACCCTGCTGGCTGTCGGAGCAGGATCATATGAGGATCACTTCCTGATCACAGGTTTTTCCCATAGCAGCAAAGATTGAAGAAGGGCTTCCCACTGAGGACTGTTGCTTGCTTGAGCCTTAGAGAGTTATTGTTAGAGATTGTTGTCATACTGCAAAGACTGATTATCATTTGTACTATATACACTCATGTGTTCTCCATTATCAGGCTCTTATGGTTTGTCAGGTGTCTAGTGCATTAGATTCACATACACATTATGTGACATAGTCTATTTAATTGAATATTGCTTGCACCTTCCTGTTTACAGTAGTGTTGGACTTTTGTTCATTTGCTTTTACATTAGTCCCACTTTGTGGTGGCTATGGGAATGGGCCTGTAGAAGGGGTAAGTAACCCCAAAACGTTGCCCCCCGCTTCTCACCGCACTTAATTCCTTCTCTGTTAAGGATTTCTTTCTCTTATCGCTCACTTTTTAGTGATATCACATCCCCACCCCTTCCCACACCATCCCTTCCTTTTCTTGTTAGCATTATCATGTGATTTGCGCTTTATCCACTGTGTCATTCTATGTTATTTACTTTTGCTCATTAATACACCTCAACATTTCAACTATCACTTACTTTCTCGTATTTATTTGGAGTGCAGGGAACCCTTTGTGTGTTCTATAGTGTCCTTAGGAGAGATTAGGGGTCTCTTCATTGTTCCCCAGCACCCACTACGTAGTCAAATCCTCATTTCATTTAATACATTAGGTAGTGCGGCCTATACAACATACTTTCTGTAAATAATGGTATAGATCTCAAGTAGACTTGAGAGAACTTCGAAAAAAGACACAGAATTCTATTAATGTCAGTGTGAAAACATTGGTGGCTTGCCAACCTTCTCCAAATCCACTAAATATTATATCTAGGATTATTTGTCAATAGTTCTTGATTTGTTTAAAAAATGCAGACAATCTTGTCATGTCTATCTGTATGGTGTCTGCACGACCGGAAAGCTGGTATGTCCACTGTCCCTTGTGTGGAATATAGAATATCTACAGTGCCATATCGGTTTGTAAATAATTCTGAAGACCTTAAGTGAAAAGATCAGCTGTATTACTATCTGTGTTCTTTTTTTTAACCATGTTGGCACTCAAAAACGTGATGTTATGGTTTTTTTCACAAATGTAGCATTTATAAATAATTTTACACTGAATTTATGACTTTCTTTTTTTTTTTTTTTTAGAGACCTGAGTAACAACAGGATTAGTACTCTTTCTAACCAGAGCTTCAGCAACATGACTCAGCTTCTTACACTGTAAGTATCATTAAGTAGCATACAAAAACACGACTCTGAATATGTGGCAGTAAGAGAGATGTTTGTGCCTCATGCTGTTACCGTTTTCTTGGCCAGACAAATGAAATATTTCAATTCAGGTGTCCTCAGATCATTCCCTTTTTATACATTTAAAAAAACAAAAGTAATTGGGAAAGATACATCTCAGTATATGTCTTGTACTAAATGAAAGGATTGACCTTACTCCTCACTTATGAATCACCATGCCACTTCTCCTCCACACCTCGTTATTTTAGGATCTGTGGCTCTGATCTCCAGGCGCTCACTTTTTTTGTGTTTGCCTCTTGACAATCAGAAGTTAGATTTTGGAGAAGACTGAAGATGGAGCTTGCAGAATTTGCTTCACTGAAGTGTTCTTTGTGATTATGAAATAGTACATTTTTCAGTTGCCTTCCAGTAATATTTTCCTGAATCATAGTTAAAGCAGCAGAACATGTGTTTGGTTTTAAATAGGTTTGAAGTAGGGGGTCTCCGGAGCTGAACCACGTTAATATCAGGTCCAGGAACCTCCTGCTTCCTGAGATACTTACCTCGGGAGGGGATGCCGGCAGCAGCTCGGCAGGTTAAATGTCATAGTCACGCGGGCAAATAGGAAGCCACAAGGGATGAGGTCACAACTTTCTATTGGCTTGTGTAATAAGGGACATTTAAGCCGCCATTTTGATAGCCCCACTTGGCATAACCGGAGCTGCTACCTACACTCCTGATGAAGTTAAGTATCTTGGGTAGCAGGGGATCCCCGGAGCTGAAATTAACACGGTTCAGCTCCAGAGACCCCCAGCTTCACGCCTATTACTCTAAAAAAATTAAAAAAAAGTTAAAAGGAAAGCCGGGTTGCTGCTTTAAAGGGGCAATATTTAAACTTGTGACACCACAAAGTGGAAAGCAATAATCATAAATTGAGTATATGAATCCTCTTTCACATGCAGACTTTTTTTATGCTATATATATATATATTTTTTTGTATCTGTTTTCAGAATTCTTAGTTACAACCGTCTCAGATGCATTCCGCCCCGAACATTTGATGGTTTAAAGTCTCTTAGACTCTTGTGAGTATTTTTTCTACATATGATGGAATTGTGCGATCAGCTAACAAATGCATGCATCCTTCTTTTCCATAATAGCAATAGTAATGTTGGGTTATATAGAGCTGCATATGTTTGCATGAATATCTGTATTTATATAGCGTTTTCCAGCAGTAACACACATGACATAATAGGAATAAGCGCTTCATAAATAAAAGTTGATATTAGGAGAATGAGACCCTGTCCCGAAAAGCTTAAGTAGGGAAGTGGTAAGTAGGGAGAACTTGGAGACAGTAGGAGGGTGTTATGGTAAGTGTGTCTCCAAAGGGTCAAGGTAAATCTATATGAGATGTATAGTATCAGCTAGCAGAGCTACCCAAATGATTCAGTAATTAGGTGTATTTTATGATGAGGCTTAAAGGTGTAGAGAGATGGTGCAAGTCAGTTATTGAGAGGAAGGGTATTCCAGAGGTGTGGGGCAGTCAGTGAAGAAAGGTCTTAGGCGGAAGAGGGCGTTAGACACAAAAGGGGTAGACAGAAAACATCCTTGAGCAGAACACAAGTTTCAGGCAGGTGTATGGCGAGAAATTAGGACTGATATATAGGGAGGGTCAGAAGCGTGTATAGCCTTAAGAGAGAGAAGCAGGATTTTTAAAGTAATACGAGATCAGAAACCAGGAGAGAGATTTCAACAGGAGAGACGCTGAGACAGATATGTAGGAGAGAGTAAAGCAATTCATGCAGCAGCAGCAGCAGCGTGTAGGATAGATTGTAGTGTAGACAGATGGGAGGCAGGAAGGTTGGACAGTAGAAGGTTGCAATATATACAGATTAATTCCCAAATTATATTGCTCTCCAACATTTTGGTGCTTGGGGCACAGGATGAAAATGTGACCAGCTCAGTTTATCAGGGTGTGTTTCTGTGATTTCAACAGTGTTCACCTGTTGTACTTGCTCAACCCCCCGCACCCCCCTCCCCCTCCCACATTACCACTTGCATGCCTCCTGGCAGAGAAAAACAAGGAGCACCAAGTAATGTTCTACATTTCCATTAGCCATATCAATGGCTTCACATGTGTAACCCCTTCCCTTCAGCTTTAAATAAAATGTACATTTTAAACATGCAATCTAAAGTGCACTAATTCTAATTAGAAATCTGAAAATAATCATCTGAGATGAGATGCATCCATGCTGTAGCTTTTGCTTTGGAGTTAGATGCATTTGCCCCTATTCCAAAATATATCCTTTACTCTAATACTTCTGGTTAATATCGACACAATGAATAAGGGATTTTATTGCATAAATCCAGCCTGTCTGTTTTATGGCACAATATTCTGCTTTACATATACTTTTGATGCAACTCCATGTACAACTAAAGGGAATTGAACTCATGTTTCTGATGAGATGTACCAACACAGATTCAAGTCTGTAATTGTAAAGGAAACACGAGCATGCTAGCTCTCTGCATATGTCAATTCTCAACTGAATACCACTTCATAGGGGAGGTAGGGGCGGGGAGGGATTGGATGTCTGCTTTAACATCAGGCAAGCATATTGTGCAAAAGGAATAATGTAATATGGGTCACTACCTCCATATGTTAAAGTCAGGCTATACACCAGTTAATAAACCAATGTACCATGCATGTTTTCATGTACGGTAATAACTGGGTGCTTAATAAATCAAGAGAAGCCTTAATATTAATAAAATAATCAAGATAAATTGTAACCTATCTGGGGCGGTCGAATTCTATGTTTGTTGCACTTATTGTATTATATTTCCCTGTGATGTATTGTCTCATTTGTAACGCTTTGCATACATTGGAGGCACAGAAATACAAATATACATACAGTACATACAAAGGATACCATGTCATAGAGTTTTACCCTATGTGCTGCCATGGTCAGTGTGCTGCACTCATCACATTCCATGAGGGTATTTATTAGTGCCTGTGACAGGGACCATTTGGTAATAGCAGGGGGGAGGGTGTTTTTAAGGTTGTGCGTTTACCATACATTTTCCCTCGAGACAGTTTCTTTAGCAGTGATGTATCATGAGTGCTAGATGTATCCATGCTGCTAGATAATTTTGTAACATTGTATCATTTTGTCATCTATGGAGAGATCAAAGTTACGTGACATTTTATCACCAAAGTGGGCACATCGTAGCTCCATGTTCTACATTAATATCCTTTATTATATTATTATTATTTTAAAAAAAAACATTTTTTTAAGTGATATATATATTTTTAAGAAACAAGTCAATGTTTTTGTGCGTCGACGGCCTTTCACAAGTAACACCTGCTGGTGCTTCCAAATGTGTAAGGCTGCGCGTATAGTGCCGGCGACGCCGCATCAAAACAAATGCATTGAATCTGTCGTATGCGCTTATAGTAGGTGGACGGAGACGGCGCGACGGAGCGACTCAAATCTCTGTAGTCAGTAGAATTTGATTTTTACAGCAACGGTCTCACCATGTGACAGGCTATAAACCCATCAGATAGCTTCTGATGCAGGGAGAGGGGGGGATGTGTGTGTGTGTGTGAGTAGCCGGCACTATAAGCGCAGCCTAAAGCAGTACAAGGCAAGTGAGGTTACAGCTATTCTGAAGATACTTTGTAAATAGTCATTGTTAAAATGTGTAAATGGGACTATATTGAACCAACATGCGATAGCTAGAATTGATATGAGAAATATGTGGAACTGGATTTTTTTTTACATTGGAATCGGAGAATAAGTGCACGGAGCAAATAATTCCCTGTATTAAGCACTGTTTCTGTTTTCTCTTTGCAGATCCTTGCATGGCAATGATATCTCTGCTATTCCCGAAGGAGCATTTAGTGACCTTTTAGCCCTATCACACCTGTAAGTTTGTGCATATTCTCTTCTAAGCTCAAAACATACCAATAGGGGAAGAGGGAGTAATGATACTAATGCCTCCTGTTCCATGACCCCATACCACAAGGCTGTGCCTAGAGGTCCCCAAATACTCTAAATTACTGTTGTAAACATATTTTTGTAAAAGCATCGGTAGTTCTATAAACAGTTGTGTGCATCATTTAGTTTGTGCCTACTACTTCTGTACAAAAAGTGCAAGTGATTTAGTTTCAAGGAAATAACTTTCAATACAGTATATAGTAATAGTACAACTAATGTCAAAAAGTACATTAAATCTCTTAAATCTGCTGTGAACATGCTATATAAATCCCCCACAAAGAACAAAGTGTGCAAACCATGTATGTATGTCTATTTCTAGAACACTGAGCATGCAATCAATGCTCACAAAATTAGCCTATATATAATAATAGAATTTGAATATGGTATAGAACGCAGTATACAGACAATAAACATTGAAAGAAAGAAATTGCTGCAATACAGAGCTTACATAGACTGTCGGTGCACAGTGTGAAAGTCGGTCTCTGGCAATCTTCAAGCTGATGACTAATTTAAAGGCGCAATCCCACATACTCACCAGTTGAATTTCTTAGGTGCCTCTGAATAATTAACTCTCAACCAGGTGTTTTCTTTACTCTTATCCCACCCTGTCCTTATCTGAGGGTCAGTAAAGTTAAGGAGAGGTTGGGAGGGGGAACTGTGGTTGTATAAGAACTTGCTGATCACACATCTCACAAAAAGGCAGCAGCCTAAGGAAATCAAACCCCCTCCCAAGTCTCACTTAAAAAAAAAAAAAAAAAGATTACTCATACAATAGGTGTCATATTTGGGTAAAAAAAGGTATCAATCACCCCATAACCGTTTGGGTACCAGAAGGGCTGTGGCAATAGAGCGCCATGGTCTGTCCGGCGCTCACGACCAAATGATCGCTCTGTCACTGATAGCGGAACACAAGATGAGGAGCCCACCTCTCCCGTTCCTCTCCCTGTGCATCGCAGAACGTGATCTACCCTGCAAAAACAAGTCATTACATCATGATGTACTGCAACTATGACGTCATTTTAGCCATTTTCAAAGTCTGAAAGGACATTTCGGTTACCATGTAAATACTGTACATTCATTCATGTAAATAATACAGTTCATCATAGTATACCTTCTTTGAGAAGGACTCGCTACTAGAACTGGGTGAAACCGGCTATTTCAGGGGAATCTTTGAATTTTCACCCAATTTTATGTCTCCTACTATTTGTGGATTTCCACAACACAATAGAAAAAGAGCTACAGAAAATCCTTCTTTTTTGGGGGGGTATATACATTGTTGATTTTTATTTTTGCCAAAGATCCCTTTTGCTTCATAGTTCTGAGAATTTTTTCCCCCCACAGCTCATGAAAAATTCCTGGTATGTGCTGCTTTATTTGTAACTGTGAAGGATATTTTCCTGCAGCTCATGGAACATCTCTGTTTATATTTTTATCATGCCGCTTATTTTATTCCTGCAATTTTAGACGAATTCTACAAGAGATTCCAAAAATCTGCTATTTAAATTTCCACAATAAACAAGTCAATGAAAAAAAATCCGCATTTCACTATAATTCCCCAGGTAGAATATCTTTTCTGCACAGTTCTACCTGATACAATTTGTGGAAAAAGAAGTCAAGCGCAAACTCTCATAGTGCATACCAATGGAATTATTTCGTGAATAGAAAGTAATAGATGCACTACAGCAAATACATGAATTTAAAACATTGAGGTATAAAAACCTTCCGGAATCGCCAAGGTAGCCGAACCCTCACAGGAATAGACGAGCGATCATGAGCAACATAAATTAGGACCAGTGTAAAAGTTCACTAAACAGATCAATAGCTCCATGCTCATAAGTGAGCAAAATTTAGTACACTATCATCCAACGCGTTTCATAGGTGCTACGAAACGCGTTGGATGATATTGTGTACTAAACTTTGCTCCCTTACGTGCATGGAGCTATTGATCTGTTTAATTAACTTTTAAACTGGTCCTAATTTATGTTGCTAGTGATGGCTGTTTTTGGGCGGTGACATCACCCATGAGCATCTCTGCCTGAGCCGCCCTCTGATCAGAGGTGAGACCTGTTTAGTCGAATGGAGCATGGAGCTTGTGCGTCTTGGACTAGGAGCTGGTGCTTTCCCTACCGGAGCGGACACCTTCACTGCTGCAGTGACTGTGACACTACTTACCTGCACCGACACCATCAACCAAACCGGTCTTTCCTGTGAGGGTCGGGCTACCTTGGTGATTCCTGATGGTTTTTATACCTCAATGTTTTAAATTCATTTATTTGCTGTACGTGCATCTATTGCCTTCTATTCACTAAACAATTCCATTGGTAATGCACTATGAGAGTTTGCGCTTGTCTTCTTTTTCTATTCCCAGTTCCTACTTTGATCAGCAGCAACTCTCTCTCATCTAAGGGAAGTTTTTCCCATCACATTTTTTATTGATTGACACACTAATATATGGTATTGTTTTAAATTTTGTATATCATTCACTTGCATATTTACCATATCCCTCACAATTTAGTTTAGAGCGCAGTACATTTGTTTTTTCACTGATACGGTTTGTGCTGCAATGAGTTTACACAGGGCACAGATGTGGAAAGTAATTTGGCCCGGTTCTTACTTCTTGTTTCAGTGCTATTGGGGCGAATCCTCTCTATTGTGATTGTAATCTGCAGTGGCTTTCGGATTGGGTGAAGTCCGAATACAAAGAACCTGGTATTGCTAGATGTGCTGGTCCTGGGGACATGGCAGATAAACTTCTTCTAACCACACCCTCCAAAAAATTCACATGCCACGGTAAGGATCAGTTCTCTGCAAAATGGTCAAAGGTTTTGTGGATCTTTCCCAATAAGGTTTTGGTAAAATGGACAAGTCACCACATTGCCTCAAAAAGGTGAAGCAGACGTTACTGTTGCTATTAACATACACAAAGCAACTTAAAAGGTCCCATGTAACAACAAAAACTATCCAGAAGAGTTAATAAAGTTATGATTGCAACAGTACACATGAGTAATTTTCACTCATGAGTACCTTCTATGTTTATACAGTATCTAAAGAAAATAAAACGCAATACCTTGTGGATGGAAAATTTGTACAGCTAATTTCTTCTATTCACATTTTTTTTTCTAAATATACTTTTATATTTTAGGGCCATTTAAATATAAATATATATTTTAGGGCCTCTCCAGATGCTTAAGTGAAATATATTGTGTTTTCTTTCCATTTAAAGACTTTTCTGTGTATGTAATCTACTAACAGCCTTTCAATCTTTTACTTTTGATCTTGTTATAATCCTTGCCCTAGAAATTCCAGGGTCTTGTGGTTTTCCAATCCCAGGTAAGGGTTTAAAAAAAAACCTTCCAGAGATACATTATACTGTATTTCTAAAACAGACCTTCTGACCTTCCTTACATGTGCCTAAAGATGGATTCCTAATCTCCAACACGCATGTTTCTCGTCTGTGACCCTGTCTTGTTCACTTGTGTGTAGGCGCATTGACAGCAAAATAGTGCGGATAAATCTCTTGCAAAGAACTTGAAATGCGCTATTAGAAGTTTAAAAGCTAGTTAAATGTTATTGCCTTGACTATAGCCCGGCAACCTTTTGTGCTAATGGTTAGAATGGGAAAATGCTAATGTATTTTTCAGGGACGGATTATTACATGTTCCATTATTACCGAGCTGTGTGAGCTCCACTTTATTTACTAAATTAAAGAGCAGAATAGATCAAATCAGTTTCCAACATGTGTGCCAGTCTTTCATGCATATAATACAGTAGTGAAACTGACTTGTACCCCAGTGCAAATATAAACTTGTATTCATTTGTGCTCAATCATATCCCTTGGAGTCTCCTTATTAATTTTTTCTCATTTTCTGCCATAATGATTAGTGAATTTGACAGAATGAGTATAACTTTAGAATGCTCCATATAATGTGTATACTGAGTTATTCCATATGGTTGATTTATGGCGTACCATTTTTCTATTCAGGATCCAAGCCCTAAACTGAATTGAGCTTTTATTTATTTTTACATTTTTCTGCTAAAAGGTTCAACAGCTTATATTTGAATATGAACAATAATGTTTTTTTTTTTTTTTTGTCTTTAGGACCAGTCGACATCAATATTCTTGCCAAATGTAACCCATGCTTATCCAGTCCATGCAAAAATGATGGCACCTGCAACAGTGATCCTGTTGACTTCTACAGGTGTACATGTCCCTATGGCTTTAAGGTATGTATGAAAAGAAACACATGTATTCATTTTCATCGCTCTAAATATCACATATGGCAGTGTACACTACAGGCTGACATTTTGCATTGTTATACTTACAGGGCCAAGATTGCGATATACCAATCCATGCCTGCATCAGTAACCCATGCAATCATGGTGGGACATGTCACTTAAAGGAAGGCGAGGAAGAAGAATTTTGGTATGCATTTTGTGTGTCACACTATATCATTCACTTATTTCATATTACTCTGTGTGTTGCCATGGTTATCATTTGTTTTGAAACAGGGATGTAGACGTGTTGCAGGTTGTGATCCCTTTTAGGGGATACATATGTAACGGGTTTCCCCCCCCCCCCCCAATCGCAGATTATACTGTGGGTGCGGAGAAACATATAGTGTTACCAGGTGTTGGCTCACAGGAGGGCTGAGCTTCCGCCACGGGGAACCTGGGGCAATTATAATACTATGAGTAACCACTTACTCGATGCAGCGCCTCCACCTGCGATGGCTCCCACCATAGGGGGAGTGATTCCTCGCAGGACAATCACAATAATCACATACAACTGAAGGGGTAATAACTAATACCTTTTACTTAGGAACGTCATCTCACGGCAATAACATCATAACAGGTGTCCCTCTCTAGAGGAGACACTTACCACTGCGTCGCGGAGGACGCTTTCCCAACACCAAGTGAGCCCACCCAGTGTCCATAGAGTCCCACCCAATGTCCCGCACTCTTGCAGAGAGAAGCAATGGGTGACTGCGCAGTCACAATTACACTAAGGGCCCGTTGGTGCACTTATGACTGTATAGTACCTGCCGAGCACTCCGGTGCTCGGATCAGCAACAACTTCACAAAGGGTCAGACGCGTGATGATTCCGTCTGATCCCAACCTGGAGATATTCTCTGTGGCCCCGTCTTGAGCCCGAACTCCTTCACTGGAACCGCAGCGTCCGCTGAGTCCCTATCTAACACTACAACAACGTGACACACACTGTACTATAGGTCGTCCCTACAGCACAGCATCCTTAGGTGGCTTAAGGGAAACTCCTAGGGCCTGCGGGGTTGCCTATCCTATGCAGGTAGGTCCCTGCACCCACCCTACTCGTAACACGGGCCCTGGGCCATGGCTCCCCGGATTGGTTACCGCTATGAACCCCCCAGTTGCCTCATACTACGCGCAACGCGGAACCTGGGCTATGGCTCCCTGGACTGGTTACCGCTATGAACCCCCCAGTTGTCTCACGTCGCTTACCTCCCCTAATTCCTGCAGCAACGCTCTGCAGACTAACACTCAGCCCACTTGTCCCTTTCACTACCCTTCCTGTTCCCCAGCTCTAACTAAAGTAAATGACAGGGTCCCTAACCTGAGGGCTGTCCCTGGCAACACTCACTAACCTAGTGGGGAATCAGGGCTAACTTGGACCTTAGGGCTGCTGGCCTAGTGCAGGGAGTCCCTGACTCCTGCACCCTACCTCCTTCCCTGGGCTGCTCCTGACTCTGACTCTCAGCGTGGTCCAAGCCCGCGAAATGTATTCTTTCCTCCAGCGCAATCCTGCAGCCCTATTGGCTCCTATGAGGCACCTGATGCCTCCCTCGCTATGCTCCATGGGAGTTGTAGTCCCATAGAGCCTATCTGGGCATTGGGGCCGCGTGCGCGCTTGCCCTGCGCATGCGCGAGTCTTTAGGGGCCGCCTCAATGTTTCCCTACTCTGCTCTGGCACTCGCGCGACTCTAACTGACTCTGGGCTATCTTCTGCGCATGCGCGATCACTGCTCATGCGCGAGTCCTTCCCTAATGGCGGCGCCCTCTCCGCCCGGCTCCGGGAGTCCAGTGACACGATCGCGGCCTTAGCAACCGGCCGCACGCGTCCCCGGCAACCCCCGAGCCGGAGCCTGACCGCCCTCACCCCGGTGATCGCCTTGCGGAGCCGCCATTCTCGTACCTTTTATGGGAACAACATTAGAAAGATTCCTAGATTAAATTTAAGATGGCAGAGCGTACAAGTAGGGTTGCCAGGTGGCTTCTCCAAAAATAATGGACACAATGGTAAAAGATGCGACGTGCTCGAAATCTCGGTGGGGAGGTATGTTATTTCTAAATGATCTGACCGTTATGTCACGCCACCCTCGTCCTCTCTAACCTGCTGCACTGTGACTGACTGCGTCTCACTCTGCTGCTGGCTGCCTGCTGCCGCACGCCTCAGTCCGCTCCCGGCTGCACTCCACACTCGCACTGCCCGCCACACAGGGCCGCAGACAGATTTCCTGGGACCTAGGACTAGAGTTATGTCCGCTCACCTCCTTTTCCCGCCCACCCCCCGGGCCAGTGGTCTTGCGACCCCCCCCCCCCCTCCAATTTCGCACCTCACGAGCCCCCCTCTATTTCTCCTCCTCTTCCCATGTATTTCTCTCCCCTCTGTCTCACTCATCCCCTCTCACTCTCCCCCCCTCCACCGATTACCCAACTCTCACTCAATACCTCCCCCCTGCCTCGCATATATTTATTTCCCATGCGTCTCTTACTCCTATTTTCCTCACTCACTTCCTCCCTCCCTCACCCCCTCTCACTCACCCCACCCTCCGTCAATTACCCCACTCTCACACAATCCCCCCCTCAAAATACATACCAAAAAACCCCACCAAAAAACTTCCCCCCCTAAATACATACAACTCCCACACCCCAAATGCATACAAAAAAATCCCTACCCCCAAATACATACTAACACCCCCCCAATACATATAAAAATACACCCCCTATAGATATAAAAATACCCCAATACATATAAAAATGCCCCCCCAATACATTTAAAAAATTCCCTCCAAATACATATAAAAATATCCCCCAAATACTTACCAACACCCCTCAAATACATAGAAAAAAACACCCCCCAAATACATAGAAAAATACACAAATACACCCCAAATACATATAAAAATGCCTCCCCAATACATATAAAAATACTCCCCCATACATATAAAAATACCCCCCCCCCCCATACATAAAACATAACCACCCCCCAGGCGGGCCGCGCCTCTCCCTCAGCAGCAGGCCTCCCTCACTCTGTCCCATGCGAGCTTCTGACGCTGGCGTGCGCCAGGCCTCCCTCTCATGCTGGCATGACGCGTTGATGTCAGAGAGGCCCGGCGCACACCAGCATCAGAAGCTCGGCGTGAGACTGAGTGAGGGAGAGGCCGGCAGCATGTCCTCCCGCAGCCACAGGGTCCGGGACCCCTGCCCCGTTTCGTGCTGCCCACCGCACGTTCAGAGAGGTAATACCGGGCACATACTTTCCCAGTATTACCTCTCATTTCTTACCGGACGCAGGGGCAAAATACTGGTCTGTCCGGTTCAACCCGGACACCTGGCAACCCTATGTACAAGGGTCCAGAGCGTACACTTGAAAAATAAATCTAGGAGGGTTTGACAGTTCTGTACACTATAATTTCATCTATGAAGGGCTCTAATGTTGGCTTCCTAAAGGTCATCACAACCTACATTTAATCTACATTTGTCCTGGACCTAATACAACTTTGAAACAAATCCTTAAATAGTGTGCTGTGTAGCCGACAGCACAAGCAACCACAGGGTTAATAAACTGAGAACTTTGTCTTAAAGTGACAGCCGCCTTAATTCAATATGACATATTTTTGTAAATATATATTTGCAATGTTGAACATATTGTTTCCTTTTATTTATTTTTCCAGTGGCACTCCAAAAATATATATCTATAAATCTGTCGGCGTTTAACCACTTACACTTTTTTTTTTTTAAAGGCTGCCATAGAATCGCAGACATAATAGTTGATAGGCGATGTGTGTCATTTGTAATGGGGAAAAAATTGGATGTATTTTTAAGATTGCTTTGATTTTTGTGTTTTCCCAAAGCTATTTTATTTTGGCTTGACCTTTAATGTCATAGTATTAGATTATTTTGAAAGCTTCATTTTGATAATCAGTAGTGTAGGTAGAGTTGTGCTAGAGACACAACAGGGTCAACAAGTGTGCGGTATATTGACTGAAAATAAAGCGTGTAAGTGTTAAAATGTAAATCCCAGTGAAAGGGAAAGGCATTGATTCATTTCTTAGTCATTATGGTAGCCGATAAACATAATGTGACCATTTTTAATCTGGAGTTATTTATTCACACAGTACAATTACTCCAAATGTGCCATCTGAAAATGAATTTGAATTATTTATTAAATGATACTAATACATTCACATAGGAGTGCTAATCTACCTATTAAGCTGGTTAGAAACACCACTTGGTAAAAAAAAAAACACGTTTTCTTTGCAATTCATTTAGAAATTATCTATCCACATGACTCTGGACCCCCTTCACATAATTGACACTTTTAAAGATATCTGGACAATTTGCAGACATGATGTATTGTATTTACGTGTATACTTGAACCAGGTGTACTTGTGCGGATGGATTTGAAGGAGAAAACTGTGAGATGAACATTGACGACTGTGAAGATAATGACTGTGAAAATAATTCGACTTGTGTAGATGGAATCAACAATTACACTTGCCTTTGCCCACCTGAATACACAGGTGAGAATGTCACGCCATTTACAAATAAAGGTTTTGGGGGGCATATTCCGATTAATGTTTTACATTCCCGCTTTAGTTTTACACCTCTGGGTACAGAAACAAATGAGTATAATGGGCCCTTTTTGAGGTCCACAATAATTTCAATTTGTTTTAACATCTACTAATCCAAATACATGGCTGCTGATCCAAAGACTGACAGGTCTTCATATCTCCTGCACATTGTCTTACATTGTAAACCTGCTCATGTCGCTCTTTCAATCACTTTGACTGAGTATCCATCTTCGAGACATCGGTTGGTCATTTCTTTCGTTTGTCAATCTTTTTTTTGTCAATCTTCCAACAACATTTAATTCTAACCTCTGCAATGGATGCTATTTGTAGGTACCGTAAAGCTTGCTTTACATTGTGTCACTTTTGCTTCTCTGCTGCTTTAGGCTGGGGCCATGGTACAGCAGACCGTGCAGCTGAGCAAACAGACTGCCTTAAGGCGAGTCCGCGGAAGCAGGAGGGGTGCGTGCGTTGCGCAAGAAATCAGTTCAAATTGATTTCTTGGCGCGACAGGCAGTCACGTGAGCGGTTCACCCAATGAGGGCGAACCAGTTCCGTGACGCCCTCAGGCATGCCCCCCACGGCCCGTCCACCATGGCCAGGTAAGCGCCCGCTCACCGACCAGCTTCCGCGCGTTTCCACACTGGCGAAGGCACCATGGCCCCAGCCAGCCTTAGTTTGTGCTGCTTTAGTGGTTTGTTTGCTTAATGTGCTACGGTGTCGCATTTCAATGAACATGTGTGTATCTTCTGTCTTTGTCGCACAAGCTGCTAATCTGAATGAGGTGGAAAAAGGTCAGTTTTAATCCCTTTCTCCTACTTGTCTTTCTTGCTCTCCTGTTGCAGTAAAGGTTTATGCATCAAACTATGACTACTAGAAAGTATGTGTAGGAACCAGCGCCAAATACGGTGCAGCAGAAAACTTTTAACCCACCATCATATGCATAGAACAGGGCTGTTTGAGTGAAGAGACCTGTACGGAAACCATGAAACAATAAATGTTAGTAGTGAAATTCTTTGATAAAGTACCTGCACAGGTACGAAACCCGTCAGGGGACCTTTTTCTTAAATATGTGTTGCTCAAGAGCACAATAGATTGCACTTTTTTGATCTCTGTGTTCACGTCCAGCTTTTTTCATTTTTTGGCTGTGGTCCACCATTGGTTGCATTTTGTTTTATGACTACTAGAAGCCGTTTTTAAATGGTCCTAGATGTGTGATTCCCTCCACGGTTAGCAGCTATTCTCCCATGGTACACTGGGCTCCCCTAAAATTGACCGATTTTTACATTTGCTGCTGTTCACACCAATACACTGAATCTGTGCGTTTGATCTATTACACTTCCCTTACCACTATGGATCTTGAAGACTTCTGAATGTGATATTGTGTGCTGATGTGATCTACCAGGCCATCTAGTTTGTCCAAGAAATGAATCTTGGTTTTACTCTTCATTCTTGCTGTCACATCTTGAGGTCTCAAGGGAATACTTCTGTTCGACTACTACTGTTAAACTATGTACAGTGTATCTTAAGAATGGTACTGTTCATGTACTTGGAAATGAAGCTTTCTAATTACTAGAAGTGCAGAAGGCATAAAGTAAAACCTAATAATAATTACTGTATCCGGGCACCATCAAATTAACAAACGCTACAGAGGTGAACTGGGATGAAGGAAACAGTGTGAGGCAGATGTGTAAAGCATCATAATGTATATTTCACGTTGCTTAGCTGTCTGGAGTACCATGAAAGTGCCCCGAGATTTACTTTTCATGTAAGTCAAATCATCTATTGCAAGGTCTCATAATTCTTTAACGGACTAGAAGTTGATCCGCTGTGTTGCATGCTGTTGCACTAAATTAATTATACCACTTCATAAAAAATAAGTTTCCATTTCAGTTCATGTTCGTGCCTAGGGATAAATGTAACAGGTGTTCCGTGATCAGTTATGTTTGACATATGATTGTCAGTTTAAAGAAAGTTTGGTGCTTTTATTGCTAGCCATATACAAGCAAGAATTACAATATCTTTTTAGCAGGCCTTGTACTGTAGATTACAAAAATGTCAGTAAAAAAAAAAACGAATGACTTTAAGTAAATATGGGTTTGTATACTTTTTTTAATTTCACATTTAGACAATCTATATATATAATTAAGTTCGCCACTCTTGAAGCTCGCACAACATCTAAGAATATTGTTTGGAGAAATAAGTGCTTCAGTAGCAAAGAAGTACTAAAAACAGTGACATACAGTACACAAAACTGGTATGAAAAAAAAAATATTTGAATAATGCATATATTTAAAAAAAATAAATGTATAGGATTAACTAGGCTCTTTCTGCAGTAGCATTCACCGAGCTTAGAAGTCCTACAACCTTGAACGGCCAAAAAAAGAGCCATATGCTCTCCCACAGCGGTGGCTATATTAAATGATCATGCAAGGAAATTGGGGAATTTTGTGAGGGCAAAACCTACCCATGATCTGTGGATGAGAGATGGGTGAATTATTCGCCAACATTCGAATTTGCCGCAAATATGGCGAATATTCGTGGCTCGATTTTTAAAAAGTGACATTCACTTAACCTTCATTCGAATGTCTGCCAATCCTCCGGCCGAAACTTTTCCCACATTGGAGAGAGAGTTCTCCAAAGTGCTATATATATCCCCACAAAAAATGGACGCACCTGAGATACCTGGGAATTATGCCAATAGGTTATGCTAAAGACTTCTATTAGCATAGTTCCTATGTACCCAGTATCTAAAGGCTGATTTCCCACACCCCCTTTTAGTTCCCCTCTGTAACCTTTCAATGTTTTGGCAGAGGTCCATTACCTTATGCAGCACCACAGCATGACTTGTAGGTCAGTTAGTACTAAGCAAAGTGCCTTTTATCCACGACAAGCACTTACAGAAGTTATTTCAGTGTTAGAACCATATAAAGTAACAATTAATTAAAATATTTTGTAAATTGAAATACCTAACAGCTGCACATATACTTTCAGCTGCGTTTGCCAATTAGGAAGAAGAAAACTCTGGTGAGGTACCAAGAAGACTCTTAGGAAACCTTATAAAAACTGATCTATAATGACATCAATGAGAACCTTTTACATGTGTTTGTTGAAAGGAATTGTAACCATCAACAAATGCATAATTGCTATGCAAGAGTATTACGCTGAAGTGATAAAAGGACTTTCCCGAAAGCAGATATTCTGTTATTTAATTAATATTATTATTTACTTTGTTATTTAACCCGTAGAGTACCCGTATAACATACTTGGTAGTTCATGGGTCCTGTGACGACAGAGGCCCTATTGAGGTACCAAGTATGTCATTGTACAAATGCTCTAGGGTGGTGGCAGTCATGTCTATGGCACTGTAATGTGTGGGATATTGCCAAAGAGTTTCATAATGTTATTCTATTGCAGGCGAGCTATGTGAAGAGAAACTAGACTTCTGTGCCCAAGAAGTGAACCCATGTCAGCACGACTCAAAATGCATCCTGACACCTAAGGGATACAAGTAAGTCTTAAAAGAAGAATCTGCAAGCAGAGGCTCATATTCAAGGTAGTACTATTTAATGCCGTACTCTCCTTAATCTCCCAATATCCTTCTACTCGAGCGCCCTAAAATATTATGTTGGTATATCCAATTAGTCCCTTTGCAGCCATAAGGACCAAGGGAGCCCCAAGCACCACAGACCTCGAAGCCAACACAAGGGTTCATCTTGTTGAGGGAGTTTCTCATGCTGCAACTGCCATTTCTATTAATTATTAATAGGCTTCAAACAGTAAGAAAAACTAGGAGAAACATAATATTAAAGTAGTTGCCATGGCGAGAGTGTGTGTGTGTCGCCAGAGGGAAGGTGTCCTTACCTTCATTCAAAATGCAGACCAAGCTTATTTTTCATCTCATGCGCTTGCTTAGTACCTTTTTAGCTTTTAGTAGTGAGATCGCACCCACTTTGTATATATATGTACATATAACCGAATACTACAGCAGGTCATCTCCTCTATGCTACCTTCAGAATATTGTAAAAAGAAGTTGCTAACTAAAAAGAATTGTTTTCTTCAGATAATAAAATGTTCTTAAGTCATTAAATGCAATCAAGATGCGTGATGTATTTTAAACAGCTATGCAATTTGTGCATGTATTGGGATGTACCCTCAAAACTTGGAAAATAAATAGAAACTTCTTGGAACATTTGATGTAGTTTGAAGGCCGGCAATGCCTTGGCCAATAGGAAATGTGCGAGTAGCCTTTTTGGACATGTTATGCATGAAATGATTTTGTTCAACAGATGTGACTGTACCCCTGGGTATGTGGGTGAGCACTGTGATATTGATTACGACGACTGTCAAGAGAACAAGTGCAGAAGTGGCGCGCGCTGCACTGATGCGGTTAATGGCTACACGTGCATGTGCCCTGATGGCTATAGGTGAGTAAGGACAGGACTAGACTGGGTGTGGTTTTGTGGTTAGATGGTGCAGTTGGTTTGATTTAGCAGCTTACATTGACTCATTAGTACAATCGCGGTTCCCCTCTCCCCTCTCTTGAAGCGTGCCATTGAGACATAAGTGTTCTACCATGATTCGACCTAACAGGTAGCTACATGAATGCTTATGTGTTACAATGATAAAGGGGCTCATGCAGAGAGCATAGATAAGGAAATAGCGCCATCTTCTGGCGAAAAAACTAGCCAGAAATCCTTAAACTCGGGAGAAAATGGCGCGATTTTTAAAAGTGCTCTGCAAATTTTTCAGAGCTGTAAAACTCGCCAAACTCGTGGCGAGAACCTGAAACTCACCATGCTAATATAGCGTTGTATTCCAGAAGCTCCGAATCGCTGGAACACGCCAATATGTGCATTACTATGGCGAGTTTCAAATAGCCAGGAAAAGTTGGCAATTTGCAGTTTTTTGCCGAAATGAGTTAACGACGTTCCCTGCATAACACCTTCACTAACGGCAAATCTGTGGCTATTTTACAGCCATTTTAAACTTTTTTAACGTTCCTCTCTGCATAAGCCCCAAAGTGCTTTGTAATTTTAAGGAATTGCCAAAATACCATATGCTAATATTACATTGTTTTAAATGTATGCCTACAGATATGTAAACATAATGTTCCAGAAACTACGCATAATTTAACCCTTTGGTGCTAAATTGGCATGTAGTGTATATTGCTCCCCTCCTGGGCTGAAAGCGTTACCAAGCACGGCATTTTAAATCGATGAATTTGTTGCATTTTGTTAGCAATCACAATCTGAGGGATGTTTTGTTTGCTTCTAGTGGCCTGTTCTGTGAGTTTTCCCCACCGATGGTTCTACCTCGCACAAGTCCCTGCGACAATGTTGAGTGTCAAAATGGAGCCCAATGTATTGTGAAAGCAAGTGAGCCGTTGTGCCAGTGCGTGTCTGGCTATCAGGGAAACAAATGTGAAAAACTCGTCAGTGTAAACTTTGTGAACAAAGACTCGTACCTGCAAATCCCTTCAACTAAGATCCGCACTCAGACCAACATAACACTACAGGTAAGGAATGTTTGCAGAACGACTACGCTGCTTCTATTCAGAGCACAGCTTTAGAGAGACGAATGTCTACCAGTTATTAATCATTTAGAAATCTAGATGGAAACAATATTTTCATTTCACATTTGTTTGTCTTATGTAGAGCTCAAATTTGGTTGAGCTGCGGTGAACTTTCACAAGTCAAAGTTCCTGTACAATGAGGACATATTTCCATGTACAGCACAGTATCACCCAAGTCTGGGGTCGCTTTGTGCTACAACCCTACAACATACTTTCCATGCACCCCATAATCTGTTACAAATGGGAAAAGAAAGCTAGAAGACAACAGAAAAGGTTACTGAATCTATTAAAAAATTTAGATTATTCTTTTGTGTGAACTATTCCGGTTTACCAGCTATGTGTGTAAGTGAATGACTCGTGCAATAAAACCCTTATTTAGATATGAATCTTTGCAGCAAATAAAGAGAACATTTAATAAGTAGAACACATTGAAATTCCTCATGTCATAAAATCCTTTGTTGCTGTTCCAAAAATCATTTTTTTTTTCTGTTAACATCATGCAGATGTTGATATGTGAACATAGAAGAAAATAAATGTCATGCTACTACATAACATATATGTATATACATACATACATACATACATACATAAATACATACATACATACAATTAGGGAATACATAATTTTCTCAATGTAAGATTTCTAATAATTATTTAGTTAACAAAGCAATATGTTGCAGGCCACTCTGACCGTGAAGGACTTAAATATTTGCACCAAAGTAGATTATGGCACAGTAAATATGTGACATTTATCTTGTGAATTTGATTGTCTGGAGAAGTGCTGTCAAACATGCGCCCAAGCAACTTTGCAATGCGGCCCAGAGCTTGAGAGGGAGCTTGTTTGGCCGGGAGGGAGGGAGCTTGTTTGGCCGGGAGGGAGGGTGGGAGCTAGTTTGGCTGTTACTTCAGGAGGGGGTATGTTGTTAGAGGCAGAGAGGGACAGAGAGGGGACGGGGAAGAGAGAAAGGGGATGGAGAGAGGATGGGCGGGAGAGAAGGGGAATGGGGTAGAAAAGAGGGGATGGGGGAGGGGCAGAGAGGGGTTGGGGACGGCGGGAGAGAGACACCAATGACATTTTCATATTTCTAATAAGGAAAGCACTAGAAAAAAAGTGTATACAGTACGTAGATTATGGTTACTATTTATTAAATGTTTTCCTTCTGATGATGTGGCCCAAGTCTTAAGAATTGCCCCCCAAGCTATTCTGGTCCTGGTCTAGGTCAATGGATCTGAGCCCCAATCTCTGTATTCTAGCTCTAATGAAAGATTTGGCAGATGTGAATGAATTTAAATAGATCATTGGTTAACTTTATCCAAAATATGTTCTGGCTCATGTGCCCTAAACGTAAAGGTATAGCATCATTGTAAAAGCCCATGGAGGGAGACGATTTGTTTTTTCACTGCTGTATAATACGTTCAGGCTGGACTTTGTTTATGTTGTAGTACACTGCAGCACATTTAAGGTTTTAAATGCAAGTGACATGTATCTCCTTTTTTGTGCGTGGAATTTCATCTTCACTTTTCTTGTCTAAACAGGTTGCCACTGATGAAGATAGTGGAATTCTACTCTATAAAGGTGACAAGGACCATGTAGCAGTGGAGCTATATCGTGGCAGAGTACGAGTTAGTTATGACACTGGAAGTTACCCAGTGTCTGCCATTTACAGGTGAGGTTGTAGCTACAGTGGTAACAGACCTAGCTAGATCGTGAGCTAATTCTGGTGCTTTGTTCTTTCTGTACAGTACATTTTCTGCACAGATCATTTTATGTTATGTATTGTTTTTCTCAAAACAAAACTACAGGTACACAAAAAAAAAAAAAATTCCAAAGGATAATCAATATTGTTCACTATACATATTTGTGTTCCTCTTTTGCTCTTTGACATTCCAGATGCACGTGTTCCAATTCATTTGAGTGCACCTTTCCATGTGTGCTTTTTGATGGCGTGCTTATGTTCTTCCATTTACAGACTAAGGACTTAACACTGCCTATGTAAAGAAAATTGACATACTGTAGATACCAATAGTGTTACCCCCAATAACTGCAGCTACTTTGTTTACTGCCCTACTATCCATTCTGGACCCCTGTGGAACCTCTACTTTGGGGAATGACTCAACAGATCAGGCATTGCAATGTTCTGCTTCTTTTTGCCACTATTTTCAAGTTGTATTCTTTTTTTTTTTAACAACTGGTTTTTAGAAAAGGAAAAAGAACAAACAGCGCGCAACTCTCATAGTGTATTAAATTCAATTATATTGAAGTAAAGTGATGGTGGTGAGTATCGCACGTACAGCAATACTTATAAAAATAGGCAATACATGTATTTCGGCACGTTACCAACAATGCTCAGCAGGTCCCCTCATCCGACAGACATCCCTGAAGAAGTATTGGTTCAATACGAAACGCGTAGGATTCAGCTATACACGGTACACTGTTTTTACGGACTCTAATTGTGCCAGTGTTTACCCCTGCCTGCATGTATCGCCCGTGAAGCATCTCTGACGCTCGCATACTTATGACGCGTGTCTAGTGACGTCAGTGGGCGACCACGTGTAAAACGAAGTCGGGACCGGTTTCGGTACAAGAGCGGGACTCGTGCAGGAGCTGCTCCTTCATCAGCTGCCATATTCACCAGTGCGTGTGTTTAGGCGGAAAGATCGGGACACCGCGGATCGTGGACATCAGGATTGGGCTGCACACAACACCATAAGGCTGTCGGGAGTTGATCTGACTCCATCTGCAACTTGCTGGTGCATTACCTTGATGTCTGTCGGATGAGGGGACCTGCTGAGCATTGTTGGTAACGTGCCGAAATACATGTATTGCCTATTTTTATAAGTATGTCTGTACGTGCGATACTCACCACCATCACTTTACTTCAATATAATTGAATTTAACACACTACGAGAGTTGTGCGCTCTTTGTTCTGTTTCCTTCACAAGTTCTATCGGATGCCGAGCCATCTCAAGTGGAATAGCAGCAGACGCTCAATTTTCTATTAAGGTTTTTCCCTTTTTTGACTGTTTACACTTCACTAATTTATTGTATACATAGTATTCACTTGTTTAACACTTGCATTCACGCAGTTGAAGGGTTCATTTAATTTATTTTCACTTATTATATATCACTTATCACAATTAGTAGCGCAGATTTTTCACTTTATTTTTCACAGTGGTTTTTAGAAGCATGAATGAAGTACAAGACATTCAGCACCCTAAAGCCTTCAATTCCATTTTATGGGTATTTCATAAACCTATCCGTATCTTAACTTCCATTATTCCACGCCTCCAATGCGATTGCGCGAATGTAGTTTAATGTACTTGGCCTTCATATGACAAAATGAGAGATCCCACTTCCCTAAAAGTAAACATAATCAAGTAAGCATAATCAAGTACAGTGGTGCATCCTCTCTCCATTTGGAAAACACATGGTGATTACCACACAGGATCTATCATGATTCAGAGTCCTAGTCATAGAGTTCCAGAGCCAATGGCTCTGCTTGCACACTCACCCTTGCTTACATATTTGCAAAAATTGGTTAAATAACAAACCCCATCATAAACACAATTACCCAACAGTACAATACTGTAGATGAATTCCAGATTGTGCTCTACATGTTTACCCATCTGCTACAGATTTTCATTGTTGGCTCTTGCTTTGTGTTCCTAAATTCTTTCTGTTGCTCAGACTTACAACATACCCAATTCTATGAAATGGTTTTGCCTCCCTTGTACTTTGAAGTAACCTCCATATTATAAATGGCTAAAAAAAAAAACAGGAATGCTAGAACTTAATAAGAAAAGCTTGATGACCTTCCAATAAAATAGTTCATATTTTTGTTGGTGTGTTCCCATTTCCATACTTTCCGATAACATGCAAGAACACGTTCTGACTGATGATTAGTCATTTTCTGTTTTAAAGAAATGTACTCCCCAATTTAAATATCTGGTATAAACGTAATTATGCTCACAAATGAGGGATTAATGGTCCTTAGTTAGCAGTCGTTAACACGCGTTTTGCACTTGACTGGTTCCAATGTCATGCATCATTTATACAGTGAAGCTTAACGCCTTGAGGTTTCGGCAACTTATTTGCTTCACCCTTTTGGAAATGTAGATGGAAGGCATAGCTCCATTTTACATTTGTCGTGTCTACAGCTCAATTTCGGTTGGATTCACAAGACAGACCAGGTATCGCCAACACTGCAGTGTATTTGAAGCTTGCTGTCCTTTCACAAAGTCAACGTTCCTGTGTAATTGCATGTACAGTGTTAAGTCTGTAGTCACTTTGCAGTGGGTTTCTAGCACTGAGAACGCTAAATGTAATTTGTATGTAAAACTAGTGGAGAGATTGATTGTAGCATAAAAAAAAGATTATACTTGAGTTTAATAGGCTGGTTTGTGGTTCTGACTAATCTTATTATTTAGCTCATGCAGTATGTACTTGAAATTATTCACTGAAATTATTTTATTGCACCTTTTACACAGTACTGCTGTAAAATATTATGGTCAGTATTTGTAGGGGGATATAATGATAATTTCTCAACAAAGCATGGCAATCGACTAGTTACATGCTGCTGTCAAAATTATATATATATATATATATATATATATATATATATATATATATACTGTGTATATATATATATAGAGAGAGAGAGAGAGAGAGAATGATTATATATATATTATATGATTTTATATATATATATATATATATATATATATATATATATATATATATATATATATATATATATATATAAAATTATCCCTGAGGTTCTTATTCTTGGCACAAACCAAAGTGAACGTTACTGTCTGAAAGTAATCTAAATCCTATAGTGTAAGAATAAACCAGATAAAGGGGTTATTCATTAAACTGTGATAGTGCCGATCAGGGCTCGATTGCTTGGAAATGCATATAGATTTAAGTAGAAGATTTGTGCTCCAAGTTGGACTATTGCAGTTTAATAACACCATAATCTTCATCTACAGTATCCTTGGCAACTCTCCTGGAACAGGCGTGCGCCTCCCAAGAAAACGTTTTTGTCTCCCAGGACCCCAGCTTCGCTCGGTCTGTTACAGCAGCAGCTTCCCATACAGTCATTCTCTTCCCGTTTACAGGATAATGCACGGGTGGCCAACTCCAGTCTTCAACAGCCACCCAGAGGCCAGGTATTAGGGATAGCCCTGCTTCAGCACAGGTGGCTCATTCATTCTAATTAAGTCACCTGTGCTGTAGCAGGGATTTCCTTAAAACCTGACCTGTTGGTGGCCCTTGAGGACTGGAGTTGGCCACCCCTGGATTAGTCCCATTGTCTGGTACAGCAAATACAAATATCACTTACAGTTCACGTATCAGAGATTGTCTGGGTAGCAATACCAGCACTGAATTAATAAATAAATCATGAAAACAGCAGTGACGACTGTGATATACAACACAACTTTAGTTACTGCTTACTTTATTTAAATGTAACACCTCTATCCCCCGGATACACACCAAAGTGATCCGCTGTCACTAAAGTGCTGTTTCTTATGTGTAGGTGATGCTCAGCGGTCTTTTACCTTGTCTCTCAGGGTGCTGGAATTCGTGCAGGGCTGGTATAGTGAGCAATAAGTAGGGGGCACCAGGAACTTTTCTTTTACTTTTATTCACAGGGACAAACATGCAACATCATCTTCCTTAGGGGTTCTCAGACAGCAATCCCCACAGAGGTACATCTCGTGCACTTAGTAGCGCGATAAAGTTACACTCCATTACTTGGATGATGGCTGTTCCCACCTCACTGGAATCCATAGACAGGGTACACTCTGGCATGAGCGCTTACACCCGACCACCTCTGACAGAACAGGAGGAGTCTCCTACCCAGTATTGGATTTCCCATTAGGCCCGGGCGGCAACATTTTGGGGCAGTAAAAATGTCTGCTCCCATGTATCTTTTCCACACTCTCGGGCCTATCGGATCTAATGGGAAGTAATTTTATCTGTTGCGGCCGGCTCCTTACCTACCGCCCTCCTTCGAAGGAGGAGCGGCCGGCAGCAAGGAGACAGCCACAACAGCTGTGCCTAGGGGCGGCGGATTTTGATATCCGCTGCTGCTCTTACCCCCTAGTAATTCTAAGGTATTACTCCCAGGTCCTTGTTACTTACTTGCAGAACCTTCTTACGAGTATCTGTCCATTTCCTCTCGTGTGTGGAACATGGCCAGAGCTGTATAGAGGGGTCCTATCTTTGGGAGTGACAGTTCCCTAGCTGGAAAACAACAGTGATCCTAACACTGACACATGTAGTTACAGACTAACAGGACTAACATTATTTACATGGATGAGATTCCCCTCACTCTGGGTCCACTAAGATCTGAGGGTGGAATGTTCCATCCAATGTTCCACCCCTAACGTATGTACCCCAAATGACATCACTATCCTTACCCCTGTAACTGGGCAGAATAAGGGTAGGGCTTAGTTTGTGTGAGTCACACTCTATCAGGTGATTCTTCCATCGTGTTCTAGAAACAAGGAGTGGCTAAGCACTTGCCTAATTACTTTGCAGTATTGGCATCCAGACTACTTGCAACAGTAATCTAAAACCTTATCAGGATTGACCCTCTAGGAACCAATAACCTAATTAAATAACATAGCAGAGTGCTACATTTTTATAAAACGTTTTACCAGGAATTAATCTATTGAGCGTTACCTCTCGTTTTCAAGTATGTCCTGGTCACAGAGTTATAATGAAAATACATACTGTGGAGCTTAAAAAAAAAAAAAAAAAGCAGTAAATACTGTTAATTGTGTAGAAAGAGACACCTAGCGCACAGGCTGGAATGTAAATAATGAGTGGGTGATAATATACTGTACTAGCAAACAGATGACAAGACGTTTTGGGGGCCTGTATACCAAGCGTTGCAAATGGTATTTTTGGCAGAAATTTGACCCATTACAATCTCAAATTTAATTGAGCTTTCGTGTGCCTGTACTTACCTTATTTTTCTCAACTCCTTAAGCAGCAAAAATAATTTTAGCCAAATATTTTGATGCACAGATTTAAATGAGAAGAACTAAAAAAATATTTGTATAGATGCACCAAACAAAAATAGTTGAACCTGCATCAAACTTTTCCACCAATTTGGACATGGTGTAAACCTTAAAAAGTCTGTGTATATCGTTAGCGCAAAATTAAATTGCTGTGTATCAAACAGTTTATTTGGTGGATCATGGATGTTTAATTTCCCTAAGTTAACAAAATATATTATTTTCGAAGTATGGCTACCATAAATATTACACTAATCATTAACCTTTACTAATACTAGCTATAAATACAAGAAAATACACAATACATTGTTTATTTAAATTGTATCAATCAAGTATTGAGAGTGATACAATGTGTCAATACTTGTTTCAAACAACACATTAAAGTTATGGTGGTTAACAAAGTGACACAAAGTCTCCATTGTACACTTACAACAAATAAAACTATAACTTGTGAGCACATTCACATGTCTCAAGACAGGTCTGCAACCCAGACTTTTTCTCATTGTCTACTAGCATACACTGCAGCTAGGAATTCTGGGAAATGACATGCAAATGAGCACAGTGTCACCTTTTACTTCGTGTCCATGTTACTATGCCTGATGTATTACACAACTTTTCAGCACCGCCTGGGTTAAAGAAGTGCAAGTAACCCTACTCACAGACCGCTGTTTCAACCTTTTGGGCCTCATCAGTGAGGCTGGTTACACTGGCTTTGCAATGGGAACCTCGAATAGGTTTAAGTTATGGTTGGTAAAAAAGTGACATTTTCCCCAAATTTCCTCGCTACAGTGGAAGCATTGTATGCTAAGAGATAATGGGGAAGGACAGGGTTGCAGACCTGTCTAGTGCAGGGGTGGCCATCTCCAGTCCCGAAGGGCCACCAACAGACCAATCAATGGCTCGGTCGTTGATCCCCTGTGCTGAAGCAGGGATATCTTTAAACCTGGCCTGTTGGTGGCCCTTCAGGACAGGAGTTGGCCGCCCCTGCTCTAGTGAATCCCAGTTTACTTGACCCCCTTTTGATTTATTTTCTGTTCTTTTTCCGAATGTTGGTATACCCTCTCATTTTCTTATGTTCTTCCTATATTTCCGAATTTTTGAACATGCTCTAATATTTTCTAATGTTCTTCAATTTTAAAATTCTGGTTATTGTGTGAGTGCTGGTGTCCGATTATTCTCCAATTTTCTAATTTCTCAGTATACTATAAAAATAAACAAACAAGCAGCTACTTTTATTTTATTATTTTAAGAATTTTATCTCTAGTCCCATGGGAAGCCGACAGTAGTAATTAGCCTGGGTTGATCTGCCTCAAAAATTGTAATATTCCCGGGTGTCTATTCCTTTTTTACATACACTGTATCTGTAAATCTGTATCATGCTGTATTTGAATATTAATACGATTGATAGTAATTTATAAGTAGAGTGCGTCTCAGAAATAAGGTTTTTTACAAAAAGAAAATGAGAATAAGATGCATACGTCAAACCCAGTGTTTTTCAACCAGGGTTCCTAGGAACTCTTGGCTTCCCCGGGCATCCCCATTTTCTGGTCATTTGAAAATTGTGTCAAATACAGAAACATTTACAATGCATCTGATCATAGAGTTGCTATTAGAGATTGTTGGGGGTTCCTCAGAATTCCACGTAGGGTTTTTTAACTAAACAAAGTTTGGAATCCACTGGCTCTAACCTATTACAAACGTGAATGGAGAAGTCATGATTCGGTAACATCCACATATGCCATTCCATATGCTAACATGATAATCACACAAGTCACCATTAGTGAAAAACAGGCCATAGCTTTATTGATACATTATTAATCACAATATAACATACAGTAGTTGCCTTGCTAAGTAAATCAAATCTGAAAACACAGAAAGTACCAGTTCAGTGGCTACGTCCTGGGAACCCGGTGACTGTAGGAGGACAAACTCATGCCTAGAATAATATATCCTCTCCCAGAACCACAATTTTAGTATATCTTGATCACACAAGCGCAAACTCTGGATATACTAAAAACATGTATACAGAAAGAAGAAAATATACAAATACACAATTAAATAGATATAAAGAGCAACTTAAATATGTTGATTTCATTTTAACCTTAACAGTACAACACAAATAGCAACAAGAAATTAAAATAAGTAAATGAAGGGATGCTTAGGGATAAATTAAGGGATGCTTGGGGTGGAGATTTCGGAACCACACTAAGCAGAATGAAGGCAACTGAAATCGGCTCTCGTCGGAAAAACGCCAAGATTCAAACAAAACTTAACAACCCCCACTAAAGCGCACGCCAGAATTATCCCATTAACGTTTACCTTGCAGAAGCTCTGGAATATAACCTGAATGTCCCTGTATGCACAGTCATACATTACAGCTTCAGAGCACACGTTCTGCACAAGATCACTAAGTGATATATTCTGATGAGTAGAGATGACCCAACTTACTGAAACTTCTAAAATGTTTGAGAATGTCCTAAACTTTTGATCAAACTTTTAAACAAAAACATTTGCACAGAATGTACTTTTGAAAATGTGCACACACGCTTTACAAATTTAGGTAGTCCTCGCTATCCAACGTTTCACTTTACAACGAATGGCACATCCAACACAACCCTATGGGTCATTTTTCGACGCCGGAATGCGTTATCCAACGCTCACCGCCACTGATTAACATGAGACAATGGTTTCACTATCCAACGCTACTTCCAGAACGGATTCCGTTGGGTAACCGAGGACTGCCTGTAATAGCAACAGCAGTGTACAAGCTTTGCAATGCTGCACTCGTGATCAAGAGGTATGATTTGAATTAAAACTTAAATCTTGAATAGGTATCATTGTCTCTTGAATTAAAAGATATCACTATTTTCCTGGTATCTTTTAATTCAAGAGACTATGATGATTGCTACTTTCTATCTACCTAGTTCTAGTTACTGGGCTCTCAGGTCTCCAAAAAGTGGGATCTGGTACTCTCCTTTATCAATTCGCCTGACCTGAACGGTATCTACCCCTGCCAACACACTCTGTATGTCCATATACAATTTGGATATAAACAGACTTATTCTGGCATTACTGCATGATTTAATCAGTTCTCCCCATTTACTGTGAATACGGTCAGTATACGCTACATGCCTATAGCAGTGTTTCCCAACTCCAGTCCTCAGGGAACCCCAACAGGTCAGGTCTTAAGGATATCCCTGCTCCAGCACAGGTGGCACAGTCAAAATGAGTGAGCCGCTGATTGACCCACCTGTGCTGGATATCCTTAAAACCTGATCTGTTGAGGTTCCCTGAGGACTGGAGTTGGGAAACACTGGCCTATAGCCACTACACCATTTGTTCCAACTTCTTCGGACCAGCCCTGGATTAGATTTAATTTTTGTGTGTTGTATGTGTTCACTTTTTCACCTATTTTACTATAATGCCTATTAAAGATTTAAGTTTTAATTCAATCATACCTCTTGATCACAAGTGCAACATTGCACAGCTTGTTCTCTTGTGTTGCTTATGTATCCTGTATTCTTTATGCGGCTTGATCTACCACCACTACCTTCACTCTGTACAAATAAACAACAATATATGAGAAAATGAATTAAATAGAACTGTTCACTCAACGCTTAATTAAAATGGGTAATTATGCTGTAATATCTCAAATCAGATCAGACCTTCAGAAGGGACATCGTAATAATTTTTTTCTTGGAATACATTTTATTTGTTCCCAACCTTTAAGCATTGTGCTTGAGAGTCGCTGAGATGATTTATACATGGCTGTTTCTCCCGTGTTTCTGAAGCTTACCCGTTGTTTTCTCTCTTTGTGTTACAGTGTTGAGACAATAAATGATGGAAATTTTCACATTGTGGAATTAATAAGCCTGGATCAGACATTGTCACTGATCGTTGATGGAGGAAGCCCTAAAACCATCACAAACTTGTCAAAACAATCTTCACTGAGCTTTGACTCCCCTCTTTATGTAGGAGGTAAAATATATGTGTTTGTCATGTCACTGATAACAGCCACACTTATTTTATGTGTGTCAGTTTGAATAATACCCGTCTTGCCCTCCAGAGCGCACGTCCAGTTCCTTTTGAAGTTTATTGATCAGAATTCCTAGCGCAGGCAAATCTCAACATAGCTTTCCTAGACCAAAAGTGTAGCAACTGTATGAATTGTTTCTATGTATTAAATATCAGATGCTAACATTATTTTTCATGGTATATACGGTAATGACAAATTAATAATTTCACCTACAGAACAGGTATTGCTATATCATTCTGATAAAGGCTGCAACGAATACTAGTGTAACAGCAATAATATGTAGTGCAATGTGAGAAATAATCAGCCCATAAGTATTCTCTATATTGCCATCTTGAACTTGTGATTGCTTGCAAAGTAGTTCTTCTGGCAAGAAGATTTCTTTCCCTATATACAGTATTTCTTTCCCTATATACAGTAGCTCAGTGTAACAAGTGCTGTACATTGTATTATTGGGGGCACAATTGAGTCCCTGCCGCAAAGAGCTTTTTTTGTGACTGAGGCAAAGGGTTATAAAGTGACTTGCCCAACGTCACCGTGAGCTGCCAGTGGGATTCAAAGCCTATTCACCTGCTGCACAGACAGGGTTCCTACCACTAAGCTACTTTATAAACCCTTGTGGGATCATTATGGCCATTTACATTGTTCACTGCTCATTGAAGTGCTTCTTACACATATGACACAAACCCGTTTAGGTTCTGAAACTGAATGATGAAAAGAATAGAGCAGGGGTGGGCAACTCCAGTTCCCCACAGCCACCAACAGGTCAGGTTTTAAGGATATCCCTGCTTCAGCACATGTGGCTCAGTCAAGGACTGTGCTGAAGCAGGCATATCCTGAGAACCTGACCCGTTGGTGGCCCTCGAGGATTGAACTTGACCTCTCCTGGTCTTGAGGGATTTAGATTCCCACGTGCCTGCCTCACTTCAGTTTTTTCGAAAAGATATACTAGCGTTTAGGAGCTATGGTTTGTAAATTGGTAGTACAGTACCCCCAATGAGTTTTGCCATCTTACCTAATGTTAGAGGTGGGTGAATTGAATATGCATGTAGCCAACCGTGAATGTTAGCTGTTATTATACAGTATTTATTTTTTGTTTTGCAGGCATGCCTGTGAAAAATAATGTTGCCGTTCTCCGTCAGTCTCCTGCGCAAAATGGCACCAGCTTCCAACGTTGTATTCGCAATTTGTACATCAACAATGAACTGCAGGATTTTAAAAAGCTAAATCTGCAAGTGGGAATTCTCCCAGGCTGTGAACCGTGCCACAAAAAGGTCTGCGTGCACGGCACCTGCCTCGCTACCAGCCAGGCGGGCTTTACTTGTGAGTGCGATGGAGGATGGACAGGGCCTCTTTGTGAGCAGCAATCCAACGACCCCTGTTTGGGAAATAAGTACGTCGTTCTTACATCGGGAACATCAATTAATTTTTTTTTTAATTCTGTACGTCATGTGGATGCAACAACATTCAATAATCTGATATCGTCTTGCTAAATGCATGTATTCCATCCATGATACCATTTAAAAAAAACATTGTATGAAACTCGTTGAACGACAGAGAATGACCTCGCTCAAACCCCTTGATGATGAGTGCGTGCTGCCTAGGGAGTGTAACAATATGGACATGAAGATGTGCCTAAGGAGGGCACAGAAGAGATCCCTTTAGTAGGCGCACTACTAAAGGGATCTCTTCTGTGCCCTCCTTAGGCACATCTTCATGTCCATAATGAAACTCGTTGAGCCAGATACGTTAAATCAAAAGATAAAACAGGCTGGTGACAATGCAGCCATAATGCTGAAATAATCATTTATTAAACTATGTAGCCCAAATTATTGGGGCGAAAAAAAACAGTCAGGCTTGTGTTGCTAAGTAGGGCTGCATAGTTCCATGTATTTATATTCTGTTCATTACTGTTCTTAATCTACTTATTCTGTGTTTGCCTTTCTAACTGTCCATGAAATGTCTGTGAATTGACTTTATAACCGGTGTTCATTTAATGTAACCATGTACCTGTCATCATAACTCTGTGCTCAGGACATACTTGAAAACGAGGGGTAACTCTCAATGTATTGCTTCCTGGTAAAACACTTTATAAATAAATAAGAGCGTTTCATGTTTTCTCAACATGGAATAATTATATTGAGGCAGAGCATTAGAGAGATTCAAGCTATACAGACACAGTTTATAATTTATGTATATATATATATATATATATATATATATATATTGTCAATTCAATACTCTGAATTCCAATTGCATTTTGACATCGTTCATTTTCCTGTCGGTACTTCAGGAAAAGCATTTTCCTTTAACCTTGTCGCTGACAGCGGAGAATAACATGTTGGAGAACAATGATTTCCAAGCTCTTCCTGCAGCCATGGAATTCATGCATCCAGCTCTTACATTCACTTTAATCTTTTTTAGAATATTGTGTGTTAATGGTGATTTTTATGTTTTGGCATACTGGTGTTTATCAGTTATAAACTATTTCTTATCTTTAGTCTTTTGGCACACATGCAAAATAGCATCCATCCCATTTTTATTCTCAATTTATGCTATTTTGACATTTTCCAGCTGAAAGATGTCAGCAGTGCCTTGTGCATGTTCATCTTGGCAGAATTACAGTATATAGTTGGAGACAATTTATTTGTTTAATATAATTGTAGAGAAGGGTGTGAAATTCTTTAAAACATTTCTGAAGAGGGAGTATTCTGGTAGGAAGAAACTGGTAGTATGAATCCAGATGTTTTCTGATCGGCTACATACTTACATAAAATATACCCCTTAAGTACTGGTAGAGCAACTCCATTTATTGCGGCTAAAGCAGAATCCTGTGTGTGGACCTCTGTTCACCAAAAAATAAACCTGCAGCAATATAAAGTACAAAACAAAAATAGAACCATATACAGTATTTACAGAATGTAGGCACCAATGTTAAATATTGGTGTCATCCAGTAGTTAGACTCTGTTGCACACAATTTTCTGGACATTGCATGTTACTGGTTATTATGAGTTAGAGGCAACACAGGTAATGTGTATCAGACCAAATCAACATGAGAAACCTAGAAATAGTCTATACCTGACGTGGCCAACTCCACTCCTCAAGGGCCACCAACGGGTCAGGTTTTCAGGAAATCTCTGCTTCAGCACAGGTGGCTCAGTCGATGCCTGAGCCACTGGTTGAGCCGCCTGTGCCGAAGCAGGGATATCCGTAAAACCTGACCCGTTTATGGCCCTTGAGGACTGGAGTTGGCCACTCCTGCACTAGTTTATCACAGTTTACTTAACCGTTTTTGATTTATTTTTTTCTGTTCTTTTTCTAAATTGCGGGATATTTTCTAATTTTCAGATATTCTTTCTATTTAGTTTTTTCCCGAATTTTTGAACGTGCGCTAATATTTTCTACTGTTCTCTAATTTTAAAAAAAAAAATCTGTTTTTATGTGGGCTGATTTTTGATTATTCTCCAATTTTCTAATTTGTGATGATTAAAGAATGAGAAAAAAAACACAATTTCATAGCTAGTGCCAGGGAGCTGAGAGTAATAGTAACTGCTCTGGCCCTTGGGGATGGGATCTGGCCACCCCTAATCATACAGAAGTTTAGATTCTAAGTTCTATTTTCTCTAATAAAAACGAGCTTTGATGGTTCCGTTTTCTCTATGGAAAATCAACTTTCTAATAGTTGTGCTAAGATTTCTAAATGCTCGACATGTGTTTCATAACTTGGTAATATTGTATAGAATGACTTCATAAGTTTTTATCTCTTTATCTTGTAGGTGTATACATGGCACCTGCCTCCCGATTAATGCTTTCTCGTATAGCTGTAAATGCCTGCACGGCTATGGGGGAGTCCTGTGCGATGAAAATGAAGATCAGTACAACCCGTGCCAGTCAATTAAGTGCAAACATGGCAAATGCAGGCTTTCTGGCCTAGGAAAACCCTACTGTGAGTGCAACAGTGGTTATACCGGAGACAGCTGCGATAAAGGTAAATAGTTAATAAAGGAATCATGTGGAGTTTAGGCCTTTTTTGTTGTTGCTGACAATGCTCCCGTTAATGCAACTCACTGGCTCCGAAAACGTGTTCAATCTTGCGTGCTGAAAGAAAATGACTTGTGCGTTACCATTTGTGTCAGTGGCGCAGTGTTACATTTTTCTTCCTACATGGCACAAGTGTTGGAGCAATGCGTCGTTTTAACGGGAGCAGTAACGTTTTCTACATGGAGCGCATCATCTGTATGGAGCGCAGCGCAAATGCAATTTTGCGGGGGGGAGGATTGTAAAACATTGCAATGAACCTCCCAGCACTGAGGGGAATGTTTTATTGTATTTTGCTGAAAATGGTATTAGTGTCGGATTCATTCAACTAAAATAAATAAAAATCCAGCCTACTGGGCCATTGATATTGAAAATGGTGAAACAACCTTCCATTAACTGAGGATCACCTTCAATGACTGATAAACTCCAAAATCTCATCATACTATTTGACCTTTTCTCTCGTTAGTACATGCTCTAGTATTCATGAAAATAAAAACACACCTTTTTGGGACACTTTACACTTCCTTTTGCCCTGCTGTGTCTTTTCTACATGCACACATTTTTCTGCAACTGGAGAAGCAAATGATTCCGCTCTTAGCTTTCTCACAAACTCTGCTTTTCACCCTTCAGCTTCCACTGATTTATCACAGCGAATTCCACAGGTGAGATGGTTGAAAAACTTGGACTCATGTCTTTTTTTCTTTCTTCTCCTGCCTTTTTATTGTGATGTCTCCTTCTCCCATATATCAATGTCTTCTCTTATTTTTTTTTTCTTTTGCCTCAGCTGGCATTTATTTATTTTGTTTTCCGTATCAATGTGACTGGGAAAGGGGGAACAGGGACGGGGTAGTGATTAACAGATGTCTCGTTTTTAGCTGGTTTATACTTCAGTAATTTATGAAGCTAGTGGAATGTAACTTGTATTAAGCAGCAGATTGAATAATATTGAGCTGGAGGTCTAATAAATTAAATTGCATGCTCTCTGCAACAGTTCCCCAAAGTAAACAGAACCAGCTGTTTAGACTAAGCATAGTGTGTGTGTATGTTGTAATAAAAGAAAATATGTAGGCATCCAATTTTGTTGTCACTGTAATAATGTTGTATTTATGGCATACAGAATTTACCTAAAATAATGGGAATTAAGATGTTAAAAAAAATTAGTGTTTTGAACTTATGATTATACCGTACATTTTTAGTATAAACATACTAAATAGAAATAGCCATTAGTCCAGTTGGAATAGTGCACTACCTTTTTTATTTGGACTAACAATTGATATTATAAGACAAGCGTTTGAGAATCAATTCTGATTTACAAAAGATTCCATGGGTTTAACACCGATTTAAAATCCAAGATCACAATCTGAGCCAGAGAAGGAATTGCAGAGGGAATAGTGAAATAAACAGACGGGGGCTATGAATGGATGAAACGAATAGTGAGACATGTGCAGACCATGCAGGACCATCCATCAGTAGTGTGAAGGGGGCGAGGGTGCTTCACCTAATATTGAAATACTAATTTTTCCTGCACAAGGATAAACGTGTAATTCAATTTAAAAAAACAAAAATGATGCTAAGGAATATTACTGTTGCATTTTAAAGAGGGAATCCAAGCAAGGCAGTCTGGGGGGGCGGTGGGGAGGTTGTACGTTGAATTTGAGAAGGGGGCTTCCGGAGCTGGAACCCATTCATTTCAGCTGTGGGGAACCCCTGCTTCCCGAGATACTTAACTGTGTAGGGAGCTCCGGCTGGTCTTGCTGGGGCGCATGTAATGGTGGCTTCAATGTTCCTGCGTCCTGCAGGGCAATAGGAAGACGTGACATAGTTTGCAGCTTCCTATTGGCCAGCGTGAAACGGACCTTTATACAGAAGAGATACCGGCACCCCCTACACAGGTAATTATCTCTGGAAGCAGGGGGTCCCTTTAATAGACACCGTTACAGTATATTGTTAATCATTTTACTAAGATCGGCATATGTTAAGTATGTCTACTTTTGCTTACAGAAATCTCTTGCCGAGGGGAACGGATCAGAGATTACTACCAAAAGCAGCAAGGTTATGCTGCTTGCCAGACGACCGAGAAGGTATCGAGACTAGAATGCAAAGGAGGATGCTCAAATGGCCAGTGCTGTGGACCACTAAGAAGCAAGCGACGGAAATATGCTTTTGAATGCACAGATGGCTCTTCATTTGTGGACGAGGTTGAGAAAGTCATAAAGTGTGGCTGTACAAAGTGCCCCTCCTAAATATGTAGCCGTCACACGTCCTTTGAAAATGTTGTATACCTATTGACCGTGTTGGACTAATTAAAGCTTCATAGTGGAAATATTTGAATTATATTGTAAAATACAGAAACAGACTTATTTTTATTATGAAAACAAAGACATTTTCCTCACTCGCAAACAATTCCAATGCTCAAACGTAGACTTCTCGCAACCAAGAGGAGCTGTCAAAGGAACAGAAAACAAGTCGATGGAGAAATCGCTGCATTGACGGAAAACATAACTGCTGTTGACATGGAATTTTCTTTATAACATGCTGAAGATAAAACCAATGCTCTTCACATTTTTACTTTCAACCTCCAATTTAATCTGGAAGAAAATGGCCAGGACATGCGGCTTGTTGATTTACTTTTACATATCAGCATTTTTCAATTTTGTATCAGCAGATTGGAGTATCACATTAATATTGCAATGGAAAAGCTGTGAGTGATAAGGGATCAAGAAGTTTTACTCTGATGTCTGATGAAGTGAGCAGGTCCTGATTGCACAGCGAAATCATTTTGAGGAGATGTGCGCATTCCACTGAGTCGATAAAAAGAACAATGATTGGGACTGAAAATTAGCCCAGATTAACCTTCTGATGTTGAATATTTTAATGTCACACAATAGCACAAGAAGCTTACACAAGTGTTCATCTACCCCTTTCCAGTATTAATCTTTTTGTAATATATAAATGTTAACTGGGCCATTAGAAGAAAAAGTCCAATAGATTTCTAATTAGGAATAATTTTACACGTTCTAAAAAAAAAAAGATATAAGCAGTATTCAGATTGAATGAGAAGTATTTATTGTATCAAAGTACATCATTCTTAACATTTTTAGGTCCTCCCTCTGACTGTTTTTTTTATTTTTTTTTCCAATGCTTTAATATATATTAATTTATATTTGTCCTGATATTTTTCTATTTTGGTAAACAAACAAAGAATACTCAAAAGTCAGGATTGTTTTGGTTTAGTATTAGAACTAACATAGTAAATTGTCTTGGGTGAATATGTTTTGGCTAATTATCACCGACCGGGTCACTGATGTGGTTGCCTAACCGGCTGTGTGCTGAAGGAAACCGATATTCAGTACACATCCCAAGAACCTTAAAATGTACAATAGAAAATCTCTTTGCATTAGACTGAAATTGTATAGGAGTACTTTTCCCTACATATAATATAAATATGTGTTTACATAAAACTAAAATTGTGTGTAGAAAAAAATGACACTAGATATTAGGAATTTTACAAATTAATATTCCCATGTAGTTTTCCCTTTCTTTTAGACTATACTGTCGAGAACTGTGACTTTTTCCCATAATAAAACTACTTTATTACCCTGTGGTCCCCATGTTAATATGTTGCTGCTAAACTACAGTATACAGTCGGTAATGATTGGTAGTGAGTTGTGCTCTTCGTTCCTTAAAATAAAAACACCCAAGGCCTCTGTAACCATAAAGATGTTTTGTTCGACCATGTTTTTTTTATTTTTCTTTACAGAAAAGTTAGGTGTACGTGTATAATGCAGTGTGCTTTGTCTGGACTGATATCAGTAATGCAACTGATGTTTGTAAATTAAACAGATATTACTTCATTCATTCTTCCTATTTGTCTTCTTGCACTTAACGCAACTACAGTATCTAACATAGTTTTGGAATGAGTATACAGTACTTACAATGGCCTGAGAAACCCACCTTTTTTATACTGGTGTTGTGAAAGAATCTTACAAGTGTTCTTATTATCACAAGTAGTTACTGCAGTGGTTTCCAACCTTTTTTTGCATAAGGAACCCTAAGTGAAATTCTGAGGAACCCCGAACCATGTCTAATAGCATATCTGTAGTCAGATGCATTGAAAGGAACCCCAATCCTCTCAGCGTTTCTGAGATCAGATGTATTGTACTGTAAATTCTAATGTATGTGATACAATTTTAAAATAAGCAGAACATTGCAGGGAACCCTTTAGGAATGTTCGGGGAACCCAGGGGTTGAAAAACACTGAGTTACTTGTTTGCACGCTCATTTGCACATGCTGCGTTAAAAATATTGCCAACAGGTCACCACCGTAAAAAGCCTCTTCTCACTGTTTTACCGCTGGCACCATGGCTTTAGTGAATAGGGCGATAAGATTGGTGTTACACACGGATATTGCCACAGCGATAATAGATGTGACTTTTATAAATACACTGGGGGCTGTGGCGATTCCAAAAGGCAGTGCTCTGAGCTAGAAGAGTCTGTTTTGAATACAGAAGCTCCAGAATCTAAGGTGGGATGGTCGCATAGGCAAATGAAAATAGGCATCTTTGAGGTCTATAGAAGCTAACCGATCCCTCTATTCTACTGCTCTTATTACTGATCTAAGTGATTCCATTTTAAGTTCTGTATCTTAGGAAACTTGGTGACTGGTTTCAGGTCTAGAATCATTCTGAAACCACATGTGTGTTTTGGTACAAGAAACAGTATGGAGTAGATGCTCTGATATCAATGTTGACATGGCATCTCTTCTATTGCTGTGTTGTCCAGTAATTTGTTGATAGATTTTATTACAGCTGGTTGGCTGGTTGGTTTGGAAAGTTTGATATTTTTAATATATCCTTTTGAGGTTAGATCTCGAATTCCAGGGCATAGCACTGAGAAATTGCCTGACTTACACAGTTTCTAGGTCCATTGTTCCTGGAAGTATGGGAAGGATGTTGATCCAGGGATTAATCCGATTGCCAATTCTTGGAGTCAGGAAGGAATTAATTTTTCCCCTTAATGGGGTTTTTTGTTTGCCTTCCTCTGGATCAATAAGTAAGTATAGATATAGGATAAAGTATCTGTTGTCTAAATTTAGCATAGGTTGAACTTGATGGACGTACGTCTTTTTTCAACCTCATCTACTATGTAACTATGTAACTATCCCAGTCTGCCACTTACTGGAACACGCTCAGGAAGCTGGACCCCATCATTTTCAGAAATATTGTTCTCTGAATGAAGTTTTCACAGAAGAACGTTGTCTCGGTCTGGCCCAGACGGCTTGTTGTTGAGGCTGGCTTGTCCAAGACCTAAAATATGACTTCCCTGGTCTATAGACTCTTGCATCCTTAAAAGATTGAGGATGAAGTCTGGGAAAATAAGAGTCTTCTAAGCCTTCTTTCTTGAGGCAGAAATTGACGGTTGTTACCATATATCCTAGAGGATGGAATCCAGAGCTTCACCAAAAAAAGCAACCCGAGTGTGGAAGGGATACCAGTCCACTCTTGGAAGAGATACACAGCCATAAAGTTCTTGTGGCGGAGATAGATTGAGCAGATGTCTGGGCTAGAAGACAAATTGTCTGTAGATGCACCACAGATGAAATCTAGAGTCTGGAGACTCCTTATTTGAGGCCCTTCTGTAAGTTGAAAGCCACATTTCTTATAGTTCTGGAGACTCCTGTTACTGCTGCCACATGTCTAGGGTGGGCACCAACAGTGGCGTATTGCTTGCATAGTGCTCCCTTCATTCATCTATCCTTTGAATCTTTTTGAAGTGAAACTTCTTTAGCGGCACCTACAGTACCACATGAAGAAAATTTCATGGCAGTGAATGGAGTTAATGGAGACGGAAGTAACTGGTGACGGAAGTGACGTCACTGCTGGCAGAAGAGGCCATCAGCAACGTTGGCTTCCAACACTTGTAGTCACCAGAGAGGAGGAAGGGAATGCTGTGTGCGTTGGGGAGGGTAGAGGAGAAACACACACACACACTCTGCTGAACACCCCCTCCCCGTACCTCTGCTGGCTCTGGGGGACTCAGACAGAGACAGCTAAGACATTCACACACCCCCCCCTCCCGTGTCTCCGTACCTCTGACAGCTCAGACTCCTCTGCCAAGGTGGGGTGGGGGGGGGGGGGGTGGGTTAGAAGGCTCCAGCAGCAGGATGCAGAGAATAGCACACACACCACAGAGAGAGAGAGAGTCACACACACCACACACAAAAAGACACACACACTGACACTCATACACTGACTTACACACACACACACACTGACTGACACACACACACAAACACACACACACTGAGACACACTCAGATTAACACAATAACACACACTGACTGATACACACACACACACTGAATGTCACACACACACACACACACACTGACTCACATACACACACACACTGACTCACACACACACAGACACACACAGACACACACTGACTGACACACACACACACACACACACACACACACACACACACACACACACACACACACACTGACTGTCACACACACACACACACACACACACACACACACACACACACACACACACACACACACACACACACACACACACACACACTCACACACACACTCACATACACACACACACTGACTCACACACACACACAGACACACACTGACTGACACACACACACACACACACACTGACACACACACACACACACACACACACACACACACACACACACACACACACACACACACACACACACACACACACACACACACTGACACACACACACACACACACACACACTGACTGACAGACACACACACACACACACTGACTGACACACACACACACTGACTGACGCACACACACACACACACACACACTGACTAACACACACACACACACACATACAGTACTGACTGACACACACAGTGACACACAGACACTGGCACACAGCAGGAATTCACAGTTACTATAAATATAGAAGGGCAAATGACTAAAACACGCGTTCTAAGTCAAACTTCTTTGCGTTTTGGCACTGAAATTGTGTTTTGATTTTTAATTATAAACATCACACTTACAAATACAATTTCTGTGACAAAAAACAGTTTCAAAAGACAAAGAAGTTTCACTTAAAATGCGCGTGCTCGGCACACACACACTTTTTTAATCCGGCCCATTCTCTAAGGGGATAGCAGTATTTCTGGCAATATGAGAAATAGCTGCAAAAATAGCTGAGAACATTTAGGAGAATTTTTCTAAGTCGAAATATCCACTTGACAAATAGTGTATATTATTGAAAATGTTATCGTGACCCCTGTTCTTTTGTCTGGGAATGACCATTTAAAGGAAATAATGCCCATCAAGGACTAATAAACACACAAGTGGCTCCCCAACCTAATTTGAACCCATGAAGGCTTAATGTAGGATTCTCCATTTTGAAGAGGTTCTTCAATAATAAGAGGGCAACACATATTTTTAATGAGATTTTCAATTTTGTCAATATTAAAAGAATATATTTCATCAACAATCTGACCCTCTTGATCTGAAGAAAGGGTTCAATGTTGCTCAGAAAAATATTTTCCTAATGAAGTGTGCTGAAAGGTCTGTTAATCATCCAGCAATGTCTGGATTCTGGGTGCTTTCTGAGGATTAGCATTCGCTTCTATCTTATTGAAAGTTTCTAACAGAATTTTTCATGCAGTCTAAAAATTGGTCCATCTGAGAAGAACCCTCTTTTTTTGTGTGTCTGTGGCTGTAAGCTGTCAATCACAGGCTATGCAATGCCTGATTTTAGTGATTGCCTTTCTGGGCTTGTTAGAAGATAGGGCCCAAAGAAGAGGATCCCCCTTGATCTCTGGAGAGATACAGTATTTTTAGTGCACAAGTCAACCAGAGGTTGAACCTCCCTCTTTTCTCACTGTATATAGCTGTTGGAACACACTTCTGCATTGCAGAGTGGAACGCATGACTCCGCATGTCAGAAGCACTTTCTGTTCACACCGGAAGTGGTCTTTGAATGCTCCATAATGCTTCTGAGGTCATGTGGACCAGTAAGGTAGGGGAGGTAGGGGGACCTTTCTGGCTAGCAGTTGGAATGCTCTGTCTAGGGTGTCATAGGTCAGAGATCACAAATTATCTAGAATCCTCCAATGGATTGATGAATCCGCGGATTGGATTCTACCAATCAATCCACGAGTTGTATCCAGTGGCGGATTTTGATGAATCCATGTGGATTGAAACCGCCCAAATCTAGTTGTGGATTTTACACTGCGAAACGGATTTTGGGGGGTAACAAAAACGAAACGCCGGAGTGGGGTGGATTCACCCATCTCTATGTAGCGGCACATACCAATAAGAAAAACATTAAGAATTGCCTGAATAGATAGCTAACACCCTGGGGTAACTACCTCCACCTAAGGTAGGACAAGTATAACGGACCTCGGAGAGAGACTCGCTTCCTCTTCTGCCCTACTGTGTCAGAAGTCTTGCCTTACCCCAACTGGATGGAGGATGAGTCATCTCAGGTGCAATAGCTGTCATGGAGGGATGCATAAGAAAAAATTGAGTCATAAATTAGGTAGCACTAGCCTTACATATGATTATTTTAGCTTTTTTAGATGCCAAAAATAGTAAAAACGTACCAATCTAAAGTGGAATACCAATATTGTGAACCACATATGTTTACTTTTTAATCTTTATAAAAGCGTTATTGTACGAAGTCCATTTTCTTTTCTTTGTAAATTATTAGAGATACTATTTGAGAGATATGTATACACGCAGGAGGACCCCCTGGCTATCTCCCTGCTACTAACAGGCTCCAGATTTTGGTTTACACTGTTCTTTGATGTTGGATATCGCATCTGAAAGAAGATCTGTGTGGTTAGCTGTTAAGCTTAAGTGCACCATCCGCTTGAGTTACATATCTACTTTGTGAGTGTATCCATAACCTCACAGTTAGTGAACACAGAATCATACAATATTGCACTGTGTGTGTTTTTTTCCTTTATCCCACATATGGTTCCAGGGAGTTGTGCTCCTACTCTTGTCTTTAGTTTCAGGAAAGACCACGTGGAAGGTCTCTTTGATGGAGCAGCACCTCCATAACCTAAAGGGGCTGTATTATTCATTTTTTGTTTTCACTAATTAGCATTTCTTCACTGATTTGAACTTATCACTTATTATTATTATTCTAAGGATTGATGCCTTTTGATTTGGTATTTATACATGTATCTATGTAAAGTGATCACTGCTTGCTACGAGTAATAAAGAGGATGCCTACATCCAAATTGGGCCTCAGACAGAGACATAAATATATTCATATAAATTGAGGCTATATTACATCATATAACTGTATCCCATCTTGCTTGTAAAATGTGTCTTCATTAAAAGCAATTGTTGTATAGTACATATTCCTAGAAAAGATAAAAACAAGAGAGAGGCGCACACCTCATGGTGTAGTATATTAATCTTTACTGAGCAAAATAGATTAAAATGCACGTACAACAAGTCAGTGCATCAAGAGCACTGAATAAAAGCACTAACGTGGTCTCTGTAGTCCAGAGACTGTCTGCAGGGCTCCTTTTACTCTGTCTGACACGTCCGTCAGGTTGGTGTATCCGGACACATTCTCCCGGCGTTTCTGTGCTTCCGCACCACGTGGGGGTAGCGTCGCTGCGTCCCTCCGTCGTGACGTCAGTTTGATCCGGGCATCCAACACCAGAGTGAAGCAGGGAGGAGCAAGGAGGATGGTCTGACTCCCGTAGACTTCGCAGCCTTCTCCACGGGCTCTCCTCCTGCACTCAAGTCCCTGGCACTCCCACGGATCTCGGGAAGCAACCAAAACCACCCTACGCGTCTCAAGGCGTTAACCTCTTCGTCAGGACCCCTGACCCCAGGGACATGAGTGCAGGAGGAGAGCCCTTGGAGAAGGCTGCGAAGTCTACGGGAGTCAGACCATCCTCCTTGCTCCTCCCTGCTTCACTCTGGTGTTGGATGCCCGGATCAAACTGACGTCACAACGGAGGGACGCAGCAAGCTACCCCCACGTGGTGCGGAAGCACAGAAACACTGGGAGTGTGTGTCCGGATACACCAACCTGACGGAAATGTCAGACGGAGTGAGAGGAGCCCTGCAGACAGTCATTGGACTACAGAGACCACATTAGTGCTTTTATTCAGTGCTCTTGATGCACTGACTTGTTGTACGTGCATTTTAATCTATTTTGCTCAGTAAAGATTAATATACCACACCATGAGGTGTGCGCCTCTCTCTTGTTTTTATCTTTTCTAGTACCCCTGTGGAACATTGGGCTGTTTCCCATATCTGAAGAGAGCAGCACCCTCAAGACTGGACTTTAAACTTTCGTGTTTTTATTGATATATTTTATGCTTTTTGCATATGTGATACTAATTACTCTTATTGTTTACTATTTGTATTTATCACATAATCTGGTTGAGCGCCCTAAACTGAGGCTAAGTTCTATTAATATTATTGGTGAATTTATTGATATCAATACTGTTTTGTCATTAATTGATTTGGTATAGTGACATTGCTCCAACACTAGCCTTGGAGATTAATCATTTAACATTTTAGTTATTGTTCAGTGGTCAGCACTTTACTATTATATTATAGTACATATTCCAAAAGATGTTATACAAAATGTATTTCCCCTTGTGTAATGTATTTCACTCAAGCTTTTCATTGCATTAATATTATTGACTAGCTGAGAGACCCGGCGTTGCCCGGGAGTTAAATTTCCCGCTAGGAAAAGGGGGGGGGGAGAGGGGGAGGGGAAAGGGACAGTGGACAGGAGGAGGGGAGGGGGTGAGGGACAGTGGACAGGGGGAGGGGAGGGGGGGGGGCAGTGGACAGGAGGAGGGGAGGGGGGAGGGACAGTGGACAGGAGGAGGGGAGGGGGGAGGGACAGTGGACAGGAGGGGGGAGGGACAGTGGACAGGAGGAGGGGAGGGGGGAGGGACAGTGGACAGGATCAGGGGAGGGGGGAGGGACAGTGGACAGGAGGAGGGGAGGGACAGTGGACAGGAGGAGGGGATGGGGAGGGACAGTGGACAGGAGGAGGGGGGGACAGTGGACAGGAGGAGGGGGGGACAGTGGACGGGAGGGGGGGGACAGTGGACGGGAGGGGGGGGGACAGTGGACGGGAGGGGGGGACAGTGGACGGGAGGGGGGGGGGACAGTGGACGGGAGGGGGGGCAGTGGACGGGAGGGGGGGACAGTGGACGGGAGGGGGGGGACAGTGGACGAGAGGGGGGGACAGTGAACGGGAGGGGGGGACAGTGGACGGGAGGGGGGGGGACAGTGGACGGGAGGGGGGTGGGACAGTGGATGGGAGGGGGGGGACAGTGGACGGGAGGGAGGGGGACAGTGGACTGGAGGGGGGGTGGGACAGTGGACAGGAGGGGGGGAGGCAGTGGACAGGAGGGGGGGCACACACACTCACACACAGTGTAACACACACACACACAGTGTCCCACACACACACACACAGTGTCCCACACACACACACACAGTGTCCCACACACACACACACACACACACACAGTGACACACACACACACACGTGTCACACACACAGTGTCCCCCCCCACACACACAGTGTCCCCCCCCACACACACAGTGTCACACACACACACACACACACACAGTGACACACACACACACAGTGACACACACACACACACACGTCACCTCTCCTTCCGGCCGCCGCCATCTTAGTTAGTCCGCGAGGGATGACGGGGTCCTTCCGAGCGCCGCCATCTTAGGTGCCGCGTGGCAGGTGCAGGCTGCCTGCCCACTGCCTGTCGGAGCACCGGGGGGGAGGTGAGCGGAGCCCCGGGGGGGAGCTGAGCGGAGCCCCGGGGGGGGGCTGAGCGGAGCCCCGGGGGGGAGTGAGCGGAGCACCGGGGGGAGATGAGCGGAGCACCGGGGCAGAGATGAGCGGAGCATCGGGGGGGAGATGAGCAGAGCACCGGGGGGGAGCTGAGCGGAGCACCGGGGGGGAGCTGAGCGGAGCACCGGGGGGGAGCTGAGCGGAGCACCGGGGGGGAGCTGAGCGGAGCACCGGGGGGGAGCTGAGCGGAGCACCGGGGGGGAGCTGAGCGGAGCACCGGGGGGAGCTGAGCGGAGCACCGGGGGGGAGCTGAGCGGAGCACCGGGGGGAGACACGGGGAGAGGAGGAGGTGCGCGCGGGTCACGATGACTTGGATTTCAGGCTGATGTTCGGGGAGGAAGAGGCGGAGCCTCCGGGACCGGCGGGTAAGAGACCGGGAAATGTGCTGCTAACACTGTGAGCCCCACAACACCCCCCCCTACCCTGTGTGTCTGTGTGTGTCCTTTGGCCCGTCACTCCGCCTCAGGCCAATGAGAGGTGTGCGGGGGCGGGCAGGCCAAGGGACCAGTGAGATTTCCCCTAGGGACAGAGGCCATGCAGACAGGCATACAGTGCTTTCACAAATATAGTATAAAAAAAGAAGAAGAAGATGCATGGAATATATATACACACATTTTCTACATCTAAAGTGACCAAAAGATTCTCTAGTTTTAGGTCCTCTATTGTCCTGCAGTTCTGTATAGTGCTGATTTATGGTTTGCAAAATCCTGACTTAAAACTTGCTATATGTTTAAACACAGAATCAGTACCTGCTGCTATGCAGGGCTGCCGATGGGGGAGAGCCGGGACAAGTGCTCCGGACCCAGACAGAGCTGGAAGTTGGGCCTGGCCAGAGGTTAGGCTCAACTCCTGCGTCCGGCCGCCGGGCCCCCATAGATAACGGGCCCCGACTTCCCAGCTTCTCTTGGCCTGCCTCTCTATCCTGCCCGCACCTGGACTCTGATTGCCTCTGGTCCTCCCTCTCTTTCGTCAGTGCGCCGGATGATGACCGCAACTTCTGGCACGCACCGGTGGGAGAGAGGCTCGGCATGGGAGTGTGTGTGTGGGGGGGGGTATAGATAAATATTAGAAGTAGAGGAAGCACACAGGAGCCTTGGTTAGAGTTCAAAACTTCTGTTGTATTAATACATCAGAGCAAATATACAAACAGTGACGTTTCTGGATAATCCTGTCCATACCATGGTCTGAAGAAAGGACAGGATTGTCCAGAAACGTCACTGGTTGTATTCTTGCTCTGATGTATTAATACAACAGAAGTTTTGTGCTTCCTCTACTTCTAATATTTATCTATACTACACGTGGATCCAGCTTTGAGACACCGTCATCAACGGAGGTGAGCACCAGGAGGAAATGTTGATTTATTTTTTAGAAACAGTAGTGTGCCACTCTCACACACCTACTTCCATATTGTGTGTGTGTGGGGGGTATTACATTTTGGGTGTGGGGGGAATTGTATGGGTATCACAGAAATTGTGTGAGATGGAGAGGGGAGGAAAGTGTATGTGTGTGGCCGGGGCAAGGGAGGATTGAGGGAGCGGTATTGAGTGAGGGGCTGATAATTAAATGGGGCTCATAGGGCCGTCGACACGGGAGGGTGGCCCCCGATCTAAGCTCTAGTCCTGGTCCCGGGAAACATTTCGGTGGCCCTGCTACTATGGGTATGCCTAGTAGCCAGGTTTTCGTGTATTTTAGGTAAAACATAAAAGGCTTGAAATATAATTGAATTATTATTAATCAGGAAATGTTTTTGTTAGTAGTGATATCATCTGAGGGTCTAAAACTTCATCTTGTACTATTGTTCTGTAGCCCTGTTTCCCCCTAAACAAGATGGCTACTGGTGCTGCCTTTACCTGTTGGCTCACAGAGAGCCTAAGCCTCTGCCAAGGAGAGCCTTGAGTGCAATAATAATGGTATCGGTGCAGCGCCTCCACCTGAGAGGGATCCCAACGTAGTGTGAAGAGCACCTCACAGGACCCAATCACAATACTCACACAGTGTAAAATAACAATACCTTTACTTGGCAACATATATCTCTTAACAGTTCTATAATGATCACTAATGGTACAACTACCCTTCAGCCCCACACGGCCGTGACCCACCACCGTTTCCCAAGAGTCCCACACCCAACCCCAATGTGTGAGACCGCGTGGCCCACTATGGAAAGTGTAGCAATGGCTGGTGCACTTGATGTAAAGGTACCTGCCGGGTGCTCCAGCACCCAGGCGTGCCGACTGGAGGACAGATGGGATCCGACCGATCCAGCGAGATCATACGCGACGAGTCCGCCTCCACGTGGGGTGGTATCCAGCTGGAGTGTCCCACTGTGATGATAGTCTCTGTATCTTCAGAAGTGGTCTGGTCCCAGACACAATTATAAGGGATGCGTCGCGTAGCAGCTGCGCCCCTGAACTATACCAGTAGCTAATGGGGCAGTGTCCGTAACTAAGGGCCTGTCCCTAAAGCAGCAACAAACTGTACTTGTGAGTCGGGGCCTAGCTGGGGCCTAGGGGGAATCTGGCCTAGTGCAGAGGGTCACAGACCCCTGCACGCATACACCCTCCCCTGTCTGTGTCCCAGCTCCGACTGACACACTGGTGCCAGAGTGCGTAATGTATCTTTCTGGAAGCAGGGAATCCTCTCAGCCCTATTGGCTGTGCTGGGCCATATGATTCGCAGCCCCTGGGGCTGCTGGGAGATGTAGTTCCTTTGCCGAGCCTTCCCCTATTGCCACCGCGTGCGTTCAAGTATACTGCGCATGTGCGACTGTATTGGCCACCGCGACTCGCATCTGCACATGCGCAACTTGGTAAGGGCCCTGCACTACGTTGCGCTGCATCTGCGCATGCGCAAGTAAACCGCGCCTGCACCTCAAAGATGGTGGCGCCCTGCAGAGAGGCCGCTGGCGAGCCCGCCGCCCCAGCAACATTCCCCGCGGCAGCGGAGGTAAGGGGGGGGGGGCGAAACGGAGGACCGGGGACCTGGCTACAGTTCATTATCAGCATTTCTACCCTCATTATAAAAGGTGCATGCTAGGACTGATGTTGCTTTAATAAATATTGATTGATTTACCCAAGTGCCAATTTCTTCATCTCATTCCTTAAATGAAGGTGGAAGGGTTACAGTCTAAATGCACTTTTGAAGTTGAATTTTTTTTAATATTGCACAAATATTCTATACGTTTTAACCGGCTTCTTAAAAGTGGCCAAAACAAAACTGATCAGCCTACATATTTGCCAACTTGGCATCGCCAACATTTTCCTGATCATATATGATTAGCTATGTTTGCTAATGAATATAAACGATTTGTCTCTCCAGATTGGCTGCATTACATGGAGAGATGGAGAGTGTTGTGTGTCGATCTTTCTGTGGTGTATATGTGTGCCTTCTGTTGTGGTCTTTCTGTTGAGTGGAAAGCCTTGTTCTGTTTGTACCATCTGTTGTATGTCTTTGTGTTTGGTTTGAGGAAGGACTGCACCTTTTAATGTATCTGACACAACAGAAAGTGACAAAGATAATGACGTAACCTTACATGGACGGAAGACTTTTACCATTCACCAAGTGTTGAGTGCTGCATTTCCATGTGAAATGCTGACAAATGTTTTAATTAGTACTATACTTTTTATTCCACTAACAAAAAAAATGGTGCTATGAAATGTTTTTTTTTAGGTGGCACACCCTATTGTATCATATCACATACTATAAGTATCTAATAAAAGGTTACGTCAAGAATAAATATGATCCTTACTGTATGAATTACTAGTAGGACAGTTTTGGCGGCACCTGTCCGCTGTGTGTTTAAAAGCTACTGCTTTTCTTGCAGAATGGATTGATTTTGTACTAGTTTTACATTTTAATTTCTAAACGACACACTTCAAGTTAAGTATTTAGCCTCAGAGTTGCAGAAAGCTGTCTGCATGTCACAGGGCCCCAGAGAATTTCCAGAGCAAACCAACCAATAAGTAACACACAAGCTGAAATAAAGTGTAAAATATAACTACTCAAGTAGGTCATCGCACCGTACAAAATGTCAATTGTTTAAGAAAAATGAAAAACGGAAAAGTAAACTTTGCTCAATACAAAGCTGGCAGAGCTGCTGGAGATACGCTAGCTGCCCGAGGTTTGTTTTCAGGGACAGAATTATAATGCAGGGCAGAGGAAGTCGAATAGAATAAAATATTAATGAAAATCACTGCACCAATTTTTAGAGCCATTACTGGAATGTGCTAGGCTAAATTAGTAGATTTTTTTGGATCTGACAATTTAGCCAATATTAGTGATTGTAAATGTTGTTTCTGATAACTGAAAAAAATATCTAAAGTTTTTGCAAAAAAAGATTGTAATTTTTATGAGTTTAGTGAACGAGATTAAAGCAGCAGAGTGGCAAACTTTTTTTTGGGGGGGGGGTGGGATTTTGATTCATTTATCTAAACCGAGGGGGGCCCTTGGAGATGATCCACAGTCCCCCATGTTTGAGGATCCCCTGTTGCCAAAATACAAGCAGTATTTAGGCACAGAATGGCCACAGGGTCAAGGTCACTCTAGAGATGATGTGACTTTGTACTGGTTTTATATGTGAAACACTGGTTCAGAAAACCTCAAATATCTCGGGAAATGGGGTCCCCGGAGGTCAGGGGACCAGAGATCAGCTCTAAAGGTAAATTAAATAAACCTCTCCCCCCCCCCCAACCCCAGGTATTACAGTTTTAATAGTTGAGATAATGCCTTTAGAATTATTTTGTATATATAATTCTGTCAAATGTATTGTTTACTGTTTATAGTTGTGATTCAAGTCTAAATTTAGAAAAATATTTCAACATATTTTGGATGGTAAATCCAATTTTTAAACATTTAAAGAATATATTGCATCATCAATATTGCAATGTGGGGTTGCACAATAAAACACCTCTATCTTTTGGGATTTCTTTTTTTCCCCCCAGTTTTAAAGCGCTTGTGTATGAAACCACCCTAACCAGTGACAACCTCCCTCCATCTTGCGAGCACCCCTGGGTTACTGTAGTTGGTGTAGCATATGAAATAGGGATGAACAATCCCCTCTTTCCCCCACACGCACTCCCCCTCTTTTCATAAGCCCCACTCCTCTCTCAGCCCCCTCCTCCCTCCATATTCAATCCCACTCCATCCATCTCACAGCCCCCACCTACCTCCATTCCCCCATCTCTCAGCCCCCCTCGTCCCGAAGCTCGGAGCTCTTTCTTACCTGTACTGTTGAGCAGAGCCAGTCCTGGTGGCAGACTCCAGAAGTTGTAATTGACTTCCGGGATGGACCACTGGGGCGAGCCTAGCCCTTGCCCTTTTCTGCTATCACCATTGTCTGCCGCCACCGCCAAACGTCGCCTTTGAAAATACTTTACATTAAAGCATCCCAACAGACGTTTCAGGAATAAGGAGGTGAAAAAAAGGACAATCCCATTTTCACGTACGGCACACCTGTGTGCACATAACTTGTGAATGGGATAAAAGTTAATACACAGCTATCTAGCTGACCCACTTTTCACCTTCCGCAAAGGTCTCTCAAATGAATAATATCTCCCCTTAATCTGTCCCAATGTACTATTTGTCACGAATGGCACACCTGTGAGCATGTGTCTTATATACAGTTAGGTCCGGAAATAATTGGACACTGACACAATTTTCATAATTTTGGCTCTGTACGCCACCACAATGGATTTGAAATGAAACAGCCGAGATGCAATAGAAGTGCAGACTTTCAGCTTTAATTCAAGGGGTTGAACAAAAATATCGTATGAAACGTTTGGGAATTGCAACCATTTTCATACACAGTCATCTTATTTCAGGGCCTCAAATGTAATTACACAAATTAACACAATCATAAATAAAATGTTCATTTTTAATACTTTGTTGAGAATCCTTTGCAGGCAATGACTGCTTGAAGTCTGGAACGCATGGACATCACCAAACGCTGAGTTTCCTCCTTTGTGATGCTTTGCCAGGCCTTTACTGCAGCTGTCTTCAGTTGTTGTTTGTTCGTGGGTCTTTCTGCCTTAAGTTTTGTCTTCAGCAAGTGAAATGCATGCTCGATCGGGTTGAGATCAGGTGATTGACTCGGCCATTGCAGAATATTCCCCTTCTTTGCCTTAATAAAACTCCTGGATTGCTTTCACAGTATGTTTTGGGTCATTGTCCATCTGTAAAGTGAAGCACCATCCAATCAACTTCGCTGAATTTGGCTGAATCTGAGCAGACAATATATCCCTATACACTTCAGAATTCATCCGGCTGCTTCTGTCTTCTGTCACATCATCAATAAACACTAGTGACCCAATGCCATTGGAAGCCATGCATGCCCATGCCATCACACTGCCTCCACAGTGTTTTACAGATGATGTGGTAAGCTTCAGATCATGAGCCGTTCCAAGCCTTCTCCATACATTTTTCTTCCCATCATTCTGGTACAGGTTGATCTTAGTTTCATCTGTCCAAATAATGCTATTCCAAGACTGGGCTGGCTTTTTTAGATATTGTTTGGCAAAGTCTAATCTGGCCTTTCTATTCTTGAGGCTTATGAATGGTTTGCACCTTGTGGTGAACCCTCTGTATTTGCTCTCGTGAAGTCTTCTCTTTATGGTAGACTTGGATAATGATATGCCTACCTCCTGGAGAGTGTTCTTCACTTGGCTGGATGTTGTGAAGGGGGTTTTCTTTAAAATGGAAAGGATCCTACAATCATCCACCACTGTTGACTTCCGTGGACGTCCAGGCCTTTTTCTGTTGCAGAGCCCACAGTGCGTTCTTTTTTTCTCAGAATGTACCAAACTGTTGATTTGGCCACTCCTAATGTTCCTGCAATCTCTCTGATGGCTTTTCTTTTTTTTTTGCAGCCTAAGGATGCCCTTTCACTTGCATTGAGAGCTCCTTTGACCGCATGTTGTGGGTTCACAGCAACAGCTTCCAAATGCGAATGCTACACCTGGAATCAACTCCAGACCTTTTACCTGCTTAATTGATGATGACATAACAAGGAATAGCCCACACCTGTCCATGAAACAGCTTTTGAGTCAATTGTCCAATTACTTTTGGTCCCTTGAAAAAGAGGGGGCTACATATTAGAGATGTAATTCCTAAACCCTTCCTCCAATTTGGATGGGAATACCCTCAAATTAAAGCTGATAGGCTGCACTTTACGCCCATATTCATTATTTAAATCTAACTTGAATTTATTTTGGTACACAGCCGAAATAACAAAACTTGTATCAGTGTCCAATTATTTCCGGACCTAACTGTATGTGTAGCCCTGTGTGGTTTGGGCTATAGGTCTGCCCTCCTGGCAGTAATTCCTGCATAAGGGCAGGTTTGCCAGGATCAATCATGGGTTTTCCCCACTTGAGGCAGTACACTGAGGCAGTGGAGGCAGGTTACCAGGCCCCGTGTCCAATCAGAAGACACAGGGGCGGTGCCTGTTGGAGATACTTAATGTATTGCCATTTCCTATTTAGTGAGTCTATCCCTGGAATGGAAGGGACAAGGGTGACAGACCAGCCTGCCAGGACTGGCAGGCTTGAGGCCTCCCTCCGGGGAGTAGAGTGTGCACCCCATACCTCCTACCCTGACTAGAGGGTAGGGGAAGCGATAGACCCACTCTCGGTGCCCTAGGCTGGGAGTGAGGTCAGGGACATCCTGAGGGAAGACAGCCTCCAGTGTAACTGTCTGCTGAGAAGAGACAATAAAGAGCTTGCACTTTTATCTAAACTCCTGCCTGAGAGTGAAGTGTATCAGCAGGAGGGGAAGGAGAACGCTCTTGTAAGTACTTCACCCCATACAGCTGGGGGTTGCAGGAGATGGAGGTGCTTCACCAGTAAAAGAGACGGAGGCATGACCCCAGAAGCCTGTCCTGTTCTCCCCCATGTCATCGCGGGAGACTCGGGGCCCCCTGTGACCAGCTGGTATGCACCACACAGAGACATGTAGCCTGAGCAATAGACTCCCTAGGAGACCCGATTTGAGATTGGGTGGGGGTAGGAGGGTTACATATGTAACAAGGCTTAATACACACCGCTAACTAACTGACACCACTTTTCACCTTCCACAACGGTTTCTCAAATGAATAATATATATCCTCAATATATCTTTAATCCGCTGCAACCACCATAGGGTTAGAAGATGTACATACAGAGTCTTTGGTTTCTCTTTATTATGAAAACTATGCACTTAAAGGTTCCAAGACGGCTTTTTTTTGTGCAATGTTTTTTAAATATATATAGTATTGAAGCAGGGGGTCTCAGGAGCTGAACCCAATTAATTTCAGCCCTAGATACCCCCTACGTCTGTAGATACTTACCTCTAAAGTAGGTGCCAGTAGCCATTGCAGCATAGCAAGCAGGGCTTTAAAGTTTAAAGGTCCTGCATCACATGAGTCAATAGGAAGTCATGCTGATGACATCACAGCTTCTAATTGACCGGCAGGTCCTGAGATCTTTAAACAAAAAACATTGTGTAACCCTGCTACCAGCACCTAATTCGGAGATAAATATCTCCAGAAGCAGGAGGTCCCCAGAGCTGAAATTAACGAGGTTCAGCTCCGGAGACACTGATTCCATCCAATATAAAAAAAATTGCGAAGAAATTCACAGGCTTGGGTTGCCTCTTTAACACACGAAAATCTACTGTACCAAAATGTTTCCGAAAATTTCAATTACTCTCTTCAAAGCGTGCAACAGTTCATCAGAGCCCAAAGTATTACTTATTAAAGTTTAGCTTTACTATACAAAAAGATTATTACATGAACATACAGTATAAAATGAAGACCGTTTCTTAAAATAAAAAATAAAATAATGTAATTTACGTTATCGCATAACATTGATTAGATCATTTCCAAAGAGGTCATGGATTGGAATATGAGAATTCCCGTATCTTGTTGACATCAGACACACCTCTTTTTGAATTCTACTTCATAATTAAAATGCAGGGTTTATATTCTAAAATCCCTTAATTGAGAACAAAATAAGATCACCTTTCGGGGTGTGGTCTCAATCCACCCCATTCAGCAATCTCTCTAGATTACATTTCTACGACTCTTAAATCTTGCATCAATACAAAATGGATATGAAATATGACAACATAATTTTAACTTTGCATGAGAACAGATATCTGTCTTTTTCACCTACTAATCATGAAGCGTTTAGCATCATTTGATTCATCTCATTGCGATGGTTACAAATATCCATTTGTTTTTCTTGTAAATTGTTGACAGGCCCAGGATATTTTACATTTAATAAATGTACACACTTTTGGAACAGTTGTGCTAGCCTCAACCTCTGATATTCTACAAAACACAAAAGCATCTCTTTCAAGTTACATTTCAAATGATTGTGTTTATTCTAGTGTCGGGACAGCCATATTTTAAATCCTCCCACTTAAAAAAACAGGTGACTGTTATCCCTAGATCAGCACATAAAACTAGGCATGTAAAGTCGTGCCATAAAACAATTCTTGTATTTTTAGACAATTTGAAACCAACCTTGACCGCTTGTGCACCACATTAATTTTAAACACTTAATATTTCATGATATTATCATGATACCCGTATAAACTGAACTTCTGGCAACCCTACCTCAATAAAATGACAGCAACAAACTCTTCCACCAAGCACAGAAGTAGCACTTCTTCTCCCTGAGGACACAACACCTAACATAAGCAGTAGCAGCAACTCTCAATTGACTGAGTTTAAATGGCGAGACCGGTTTCTCTCCCGCTGTTCCAATTTCCACTGAATTCCGCTGACAAGGTCCTGCTGTGACAAAATATTCCATGAAGAGTCTCAAACAACCAGCGTTTCATTTTTTCTAATTACATTAGTTTATTTTTATTCTAAATACTTTTACACATTGACACATTGCCATAAAATAAAATGTTATGGGTGCAGTTGGTTCACAACTTTATACCTAATCTTTAACTAATTCTAAGAATAAATGGAAAGGGTGTTACCCCTAGGTCAGATCCAGGAACACTAAAAAATGTCACTACATCCCATATAATTTACGCTTTGTTCTCCACCCTACTCCTGATCTAACCTTATGCCCTCAACTCCTCCATCCACTTCTGATCTATTTTAGTTTATTTGCCCCTGAACATATCTTGTTTTGGCATTGCTATAGGTCATTCGGACCCACTGTCATAGCACCCCTGTGCTTATAGATTTCTTTGCAATTTTTGCATTTTTTCTTGGCCTCAAACATATCTTTTCTGTTTTACAATGTGTTCTTAGGTATAAAAGTAAATTATTTCATAAACCAGAAAAGCATTCACGTTTAACAATTACATATTTTCCTTAGACAAAACGACTGTATATTCCTTTCCTGTAGCTTGGAACTGGTCTATAAACATTTCAAACAAATCAACTAGGAAACTATTCTGATGTTTTTCACATAATGGAGGATCTGATGCGCAGATGATTTTCAGATCCTCTCTACACCCAGTATGGGTTCAGAACTTGATTTGTTTGGGAACTACAAAAATTAGCATCTGGTTAGGAATGTTTTAGTGTGTGTTGATCAGAGGTCAGTTATGATCAGAGGAAGTGAAGGTTATTTATTTTCTTTATTGTTGTGGTGGTAACAGGTTACAAAGAATGCAGTATCTCACACTGTACAACATTTGTCAAAACTAGTTTCATAAATGTTTCTTTTTCAGCTTGAACATTATACAGTAGGTGTTTTGATACCAGTTTCATTTAGGACAATTATAACTACTTGTACATGTAACTAAAGCAGAACATAATATATTATCATACTAACCCTAAGTGGGAGGGAAAAAAAGCCTAGATAAATGTAGCATATTAAAGTAAACTAAAACAGAGATATGGTGGAAACCTTAAAGAAAAGCAATTGTTCCCATACATAAATCTAATGGCACAAATGCTGAAAAATAAAACAATAGGATCATATTTTTAAAATTTGCATTGATGTGTGCAAGCTCACAAAGTGCAAGATACATCTGAATGTTCCTCGCCTTGTTTTTCATAAAATTATTGAATAAAAACATGTGTAGCAGAGTCCCTCTAATTACCTCCGGTGAGGGGGAACTGCTGGGTTGCCAGCCTGAGCTCCACGCGAGTAGGGAGAGGTGGTGGTGGCCGTTTCGGTCTGCCGCGCATGCGCAGTTGCGATCAGAGCGGTGGCCATCATGGAATGGCTTCAAAAGCCCATAAGAGACTACAATTCCAAGAGTACTTTGCGGGAATAGCGCGGCGGCCATCTTGGACTGGCTCCGCATTGCCTGAAGCCAGACTACGAGTCCCAGAATCCTCGGGCGGAGGGAAATCAGGTGGGCTGTCCCAGCCAGATAGGGACTCTTCCCCTTAAGTACTATAGTAGTACTGGTGTGCCGGTGGACGGACGGTCACGGTGCACACTGCGGCCTGGGCCACAGGACCCTGAGACATTGTGTGAGACCCTCCGGCTGGAGCTCGCACTGAGAGGAAGATCCGGACCCTCAGGAGAGAGGGGATTGTGTTGGAGGCCCCACTAGTTGGGATCCCCTCCAACTCACCACACCAAGCAGCACCTGGGGACTGGAGTACCCAGTAGTTACCCAACATGCACCTACATCTACAGGGGGTAGGGCTTCCTCCCATGTGGGTGTGATTGCTGGGACAGGACACCAGGGGTTATTGGTGCCACGGCACCCTCAGTACTTTGGGGGATCCACCACGTGATGGTTCACTGTGTTATACTGTGGGTACCGTTATTGTGTTATCTGTGTTTAGTGTGTGTACAGTAAAGCTTAGTTATGTACATATGTGTGGCGTATTACTCATTACTGTGTATTAGTTCCTGTGATGGGTTATCCCGCCAACGTTAGGATCCTTTATAGGTGGAGGCGCTGCACGCAAAGAGAAGGAGCTCATCCCAGGCTCCCAGAGGTGGAGGCTTAGCCCTCCTGTGAGCAGGCCGGTACAGTAGCATGCGTAGTTGTCTGCGTAGTTCCCTTAGGCATAGGGAAAGGGGCTTCACATGGAAAGTACTAAACAATGTTAAAACAGAGTTTTAATTCTCCACTCTCCATCATGTCTCACAACATGCCCATCCTGGTGAATCACCAATCACCAAGATTAATGAACAGTATTCCACATCAGGTAATATTATCTTATTCCTCACATTAGAAACAGGAACTGTACAGGTTTCTAGAAAGAGGCTTTTTGAAGTAGAACATGGTTATGATATGATGTCGGATTTCATGATAAACTCAAAGGGGGCATGTTTTTAGATCATAACTACAGTAAGACACTCGAGGGGTTAAATTAGTTTTTGATTATACAATCATTTATCCTATGACGGGAATTTCAGATACAGAATCACACACAGTGGTTGGAGCATTCACAAATGCATGTGTTTAAACTTTAATTTTTGTTGATCTGCTTTAATAATTTGTCAGAATTTCAAATATTAAAGCAAATATTCAATGTATAACTGCAAAGTTTTCCTGATTTATTTTGTATGAGGATTTTGGCTTTTGATTAAAGCCGTTTGTCTTAGATGTTTTGCCATCATTGTAATATGGATTGAATAAAGATATGCTTTTTTTTAAAAAAAATTGGCAAAGAACGTGAATGCTTTTGATTTGGACAGATTTGTTAAGTAAATTAAAAGGGAATTCATATGAGTCAAAAATTCCTGAGCTGCTGTGATTAAGATTGAAGATGTATAGTCATTGGGCTCATAAAAACTTAAAGGTGTAGTCCAATTACTGAACTTAAAAGTGAAAATGTGTTGTTGTTGATTCTTTATTTTTAATGGTCATGGTAGTTTACTCCAAATCAATGAAATTCAAATCATGCAAGTTGGAGATATTTATTTTCTTCTAGCTCTTCCATGTTAGCAATGCAGTGTATCGGTGTCAAACATCTCCTGGCTCAGCTAGAAAACAATCTGGAATTCAAGACCTTAGTAGTGGTTATTGATCCAGTAGAGGGAAAACACTATATAGAAGGTAAAAATTTATATTTTCTCTGATATTATCAGCATGTATAGAACTCTCAGAGATAGCATGGAACATATAGCATGGTAGCATATATAACTTCCCTGATATCTATACCCATACCATGTACATCTGTATGCTCCCAAACATTGCAGAGAAATTCAAGGAACCTCAGCCTCAAGGCAGAGTTTCGTGGCATGTGACATCACGTGTCATGTTATGACCCATTCTAAATGAATTATACTGATAGTCGCTCAGTATCACAACTTTTTAATGGGTCATAGCGTGACACGTGACGTCACATGCTACGAAAATCTGCCACGAGGCGGAGGTTCCTTGAATTTGTGCCAACCACCCGGTAGCAATACCCACACCAAAAACTACAAAAAGTCACAGAGACACACTTCTCCAGAGAAGCTGTGCCTCCGATCCTTGCAGCCATTTTACTTCCTGCATGCTTCTCTGAATGCTAAATTCAGAACAAGCATACAGATGTACATGGTACAGTATGGGTATAGATATCAGGGGACTTCTATACATACCAGTATTTCTACCCCAATACTTACCTATATCCACCAGATTATACTATAAAAGTGCTATATTGTAAGGGCGCTGCGTCCCTTACCTCCTTCGGTGCCTCTATCCTCCCGTGCTCCACCCGCGCCTCCCATCACGGAGGGGCGTGAGCTCCGCGCCCGGATCTCCACCCCCTCCCGACCGGTAGTGTCTCACGCATCATCTGCAGGACGCGTGTGCCGCCGGGGCAGACGCCTGCGCCACTGAGCAGCCGCTCTAGCACTATCCCACAATCGCGGGCACATGTGCGCATCTACTTCTACTCTTACTAATCTCCTGGAAGCCTCAGCATCTGCCCTGCACCCAGCCTCAGCCTACCGGCGTTCCACTTACCTCTGACCTCACCATTGGAAGATTCTCATTGGCACTCACTAGTATTTAGTTCAATCAGCCCTAGGCTGATTGCTGATCACAGTCAGTCTTTTGTCGCACTTGCTACAAGCTACCTCACAGTGTGTTCTTGTTTCCCTGTATCCAGACCCCTGACCTCTGTCACCCTTGGACCTCGGCTCGCCTATCGGACTTATACTCTCTCCAATCCTCGACCCTGGCTTCGGACTCTGACTACTCTCGACTTCTCCAATCCTGATTACGGCAAGTACCTCTACGATACTACACTCTCCTACCCTGACCCGGCTATCCATAACTACTCTGCTTACCGGACCCGCCCTCGCGGCTGTAGGGCGGTGGTTTCCATCTATCCCCTCCTCGGTCTCGCGGTCCAGTCCGTTTTGTGGTGAGCACACATGACATATATGTACAATTGCCCAGTCCAACAGCCTGGTATATCTTACTAACAGTGGCTTTTTGAGACATTATAATACCATCTAACATACCTTTCCAATGGCGGCAATGGCTTCTTAATTTGTGTTTTTCACTTGGGTGTCGGGTATATATATATTTTTGTGGCCATATTACTATTCACCTTCTACTTATTGGACCTCCAATAAGAAATTAACAATTGATGTATATATCCATCCTTTAAAAAAATATACGCAATAAAGGTTATTTTTTAAATATTTCTCCGTTCATCATTATTTGAGGTGTGCGCCATTATAAGGATGGTTTTGTGCTTGCACTAGGTTTGTCATCAGGTGCAAGTTCATGAGCCTTCTTGTGATCCTCCAGTGCTTGTTCATAATCTTTCAATCCCTGACAGCCTTGAGCCTGTCTGTAAAGTGCTTTAGTGCTAGATGGATCGATTTCAAGACCCTCAGGTCAGCTTTCAATCACTGCTCTCCAGTCAGACAGCTTCAGCTTACAGGTAGCATTGTTCAAGTTACAATTCACAGCTATAGGATTTAACTTCAATAACTTGTTATCTCCCATAAAATGTTTGCAGCTTTCTGCATATTTCAGAGCCTTGTTATACTTTGTTGCCATCTCCCAGTTTTGAGATTTGAAGAAATTTCCTTTGTTCTTAACGTCTTCAGCTATACTGCAGCAATGATTTTACCAACATCATTTATTTATACATACATTAGGAAGTCAAAGTAAGTGTCACCAGAACCATCCAAGGGGGACTTCACACACTCATCCCCATCCTTCAATTCCCCACACTTTGCTAGTACATATGGCATTATATGCTTCTCTTCCTTCACTTCAATGTTTTCATCTTCATTGTCTGAGCTGAAACTATGCAGATAAAAAGGTCATGGATCACTTTCTGAAAAATCACTATTTTCATCCTCTTCATCTGCATCAATTTCGTCTTCATATAAATTAAAATGTCCTGAAGAACCAAGCCTTCTGGGGTATTTCCCTTCCATATTCCTCACTTTGGACACTTGCCCATGCGACTCATGCATGATTTCCTCTTCTGTGCATAAATTCTACAGCAAGGGACATTAGCGCAGATGTTCTACCCAATTTGGCATTCATAAGAGCATGGAGGGGGCAGGGATTTGGCTTTCATTGATCAAAACACCTTTAAAACCTTTATTTATCGCTGCTGATGAGTCACCAATGGCATATGTACAATGGATCTCCGAAACTCCGGCGCAAAGATAGCTTGATTCATCATTTGTTTGTCAGTTGCTATTCTGGACCCAGGCTCATATGTAGCATGTGAGTAAGTCCAAGTAGCTTAACTCGTCCCCTTTTAAAGCACACAAAGTCCTTCTATTTTCTTCAACTTTATTGAGGGAGTTAGCAGAAATATAAAAGTTATATATGTGGATTGTGCTAGCAGATTTCTCTTGTCAGGAGAATAACCTATGAGAGGAAGGTGTCCTGCTATGTGGAAGTGCTTCCCAGGGGGAAGGCAAAAAGGATTTCCTTTTCTGAGGGAGCAGTGGAAGAAGTGTCTACTCACTTAGGCTGCTTGTTGGAAAAGAGAGAACACACTTTCCTGTCAGACAGGAACACACTAAGGGGCATAGCAATATGCAGATAAAGCAGGGGGAGAGGACTAAACCAATCTCAAACTGTGAGGATTGGTAGGTTGCCAGGGTAACTGACTAGAGGCTGTGTAAAAGGGAATTACTTGTAACAATTATGTTGCAATATACACAGCCATGGCTGCTTCAGAGAAGGGAAAAACCTGTAACTTTAGCTGGGGAGGGCTGGCAGCCTGAGAGCTGGAAAAATACAGAGAATTAAACAATCCTGTTCCAGGACAGGCGCTTTCGCAAAACACTGATCACGGCAAAACATTGATGACAACTTCATGGAACTTGGCTCCCGGTATATAGTTATGTGAAAAGGAAAGAAAAACACTAACAATACTAAGTGAATATCAAAATGTTGTATACAAACTCAATTGTAAAGATCAGTGCAAATGCAATAAGGATAGGCGAGTATGTGAGTGTACAACAATATATGTGAGAATCCTGAACCATTCTGTCCAAGGTTTAAAGAATTTTCCAAGTCCTTTGATTAATTACTAGAAGAAAGGCAGGGGTGTCTTGTGGCGCTAATTTTTCTGATGAAACGGGGAGGGGGAGGGGGAGGGACAGTGGAGACAATAGGGGAAAAGTGGAATGGGAAATGTAATACCAATTAAATTGTGCTTAGTGAGAAAAATTAACTGGTACTTTATTTAAATGTGCAAACATGTAAAGGGTTAAATTCCTTATAATATAAATGTTTAGCAAAGCATATGTTGTTTAATACAAAGTTAATAATAAAATCAATGTTAAAAATTCACTAATAAAAGTTTCTTGTATATGTGCAAAATGGTATAGATAATTAGAATATTACTTAATTTACTCTCCATTGGTGCAAGGAGGAGAAGTGTCAAATGTATAGTAATACCTTTCAAATGTCCAGTTTTCAGTTGGAAAGTCTGCTTGACTGTTTTGTTTTCCTTAAATATCTGTCTTGATCTTCTTATCACGTAGAAGAAGAAGGGTTAAAATATAGGTAGCGTTTTTCCGTTGTTATTCCTTGGACTATTCGTTGCTAACCAAGGCGTGTCAATGCCCAAAATGTGAGATAAGGAGACTGTGGTTGTGTGGCGTCACTTGGATGTCTAGGGGCTAGCAGCTGCTGGCCAGAGTAGCCTGAGCGTCTCCATCCAGGCACCCCCACAGCACATATAGTCGGCTCTCTCAGCCTTTTTCTCCCAAATGTTGTTCGGCAGTTCTGTCAATGCAGCCTCTGCACTTTTCCATCAGCTGTTGGGTTGAACGCCTCAGTGTATCAACTCTTCAACCAGCAGGGTGTGTCCACAACCCGTACTCCCTCAGCTGTTAGGTAGAAATTCTCAGTATATCAGCTGTTACCTTGTGGGGCGTGATGTTTAAGCGCCTTGCAATTCTCTTACTCGCTCTCTGCTCAGAGAGCAAATGAGTATGGTGGTCTCACTGGATCAATCCCAATGTATTTCTTCAATTATGGCTTCATCAGGAAAGGTCATGCAAGGGTTTGGCTAGTATTTCGGTGGTATTCATCTACCTAGAAGGATCTAATAACTTGGGCATGTCAATTGATCAGGATGTATAGAACCTTTGGCGGTAGCATGGAAACCCACAAAAGACAGGAGACTGAAAGGTTAGCTGCAAGAATTGCAGTGCTACATGCAAACAGCAATAGTAGCAGGGGACAATTAATAAAGGGGGCAAATAGTACTGTAAAAGTGGGGGAAATAATATCAATAAATCATTAGGGTTCAGAATAACGAAGTGAGTTTTATTGTATACAGGTGTACACAAGGAGAACGCTACAGGTACAGTAGCTGATCTGCCTTATAACCAAGATTCAAACATTCTTATACATTTTTATATACATATAACTCCTCCCCTAGTGGGTGGGCTTACTAAAATGGAAAAATGCAGAATTTACACAATAAGCTAAAAAACACTTATTCAGACTGAAAATCTTATCTTAAGCAAGCGACCTTTCCTCTATACATTTCTGCTGATGTTGGGGGCCTGTGTTTTCCTGATTACACAAAAAGATTTTACAACCTTGGGTATGCCAACTGCAAGATAAGAGTAGTGGCTCCTTATCTCTGCACACTCATCCTGGAGGGGATAAACTGTCTGAACAACATTTCTTTGAATTATTGGGGGTTAGTCTTTGCCGGGAACAAAATACAACATTCAGCACTTGCACACAAGGTTAAACTAACAGATACACAAAATGGATACTTGAAATAGAAAATGGAGGCAGCCTTCACTCATACTTCTGTGAGCACACCCTCCCTTGGCCCTGGAGCCCAGACTCACAACCTTCACAGTACAAGGGGAATACAAGACAACAAACAAGAAGGAACCTGAAGATCAGTAGAACTGGGAGCCTGATAAAAAGTAACATGGAAAGTCACAGCGCTAAGGAAAAAGAATAACCTGAGTCCTGACCTATAAACAGAAAGCTGATGAGCAAAAAACTAGCTTACTGGGTATTTTTTTTTACCGAAACCAAGGTGGCATCTTGCCTCATGGACTGTTCAGGTCTTCGAGTTGTACTGCGGGATGAAATCATGACATGCAGTATTACATGATATAATGGCGTCTTTCACCAGAAACTATATCCAATCCTTGTGTCTAGAGGCACTGTAGGATAAGGGTAAGACTAGCTCTTCCATAAATCACTGCCCATGTCCAGCTGTTCAGCTACACAATCTTAAACATGCTAATTTATTCTCAGGTGTACTTTCTTCTGCAAAGGGGGGGATACTATCTTTATATCAGGGAGGGTCCAGTAACCTGCTTTTACCAGGTATGCTGGAAAGGGTGTTGACTGTTTCTATGTAGCATTCTGCTGGAACCTTGATATCCTGAGATCTTCCTGCAAAGAGATGACTTCTGGACACAACCTTTTTTCTACTTTCTTATAGAAAATTTACATATACGATCCTTCAATATCCAGTGTGACTAGTTGTGCATGACCTCTTACTGTAATAGTCAATCTCTTTTTTAGAATCATAGCTCAACCCCCTTATAACGCTGTGCTTGGGGTCCAAAGACTCACATCACGTTATAAGCGGATCGCGTTAGAAATAATGTACAATTGTATGCATTGTACAATAAAGTATTTAAGATACCAATAATCGTGTTGTAAAGTATTCATAAATACGAAAATTGGGAGCCACGCTTGCATCGCATTATAAGCGGATACGCGTTGTAACGGATCACGTTATAACGGGGTTGAGCTGTATTTTGGACATATGATGGTAATGTATGTAAAAATGGTTGCAGTACACAGTCAATGTACATACTGTACTCACATTCTCTGTACCGTTCTATGGTCCTAATATAATAAATAGTCTTGGGGATTTCTAATTTTTGTGGATCTTAGGGATGATATATGAGATTGTTCCCTAGGTTATTTTACCATCATAATAAAATAACACGATAAATTAGTTAGCTCTATTTCAAATGCTTTTCATAAAATGTCCTCTAACCTCTCTTTTATCGGATTAGTTGGGTCATCACACAACAAATAAAAAAAGGACTGCAATAGTGCCCATAGGCATGCAGTGGCTACAAAGGCAAACAAGATCTTATCTTGCATTAAACGGGGAATGGATGGAAGGAAAGTAAACATAAATATGCCTCTCTATAATGGATTAGTAAGACCACACCTTGAATATGCAGTTTTGGGCACCACTCCATAGAAAATACATTATGGAACTAGAAAAAGTGCAAAGAAGAGCCACCTTCCATAAAGGGGATGGAAAAAAATGGCTTACGAGGAGAGGCTAGCTAAATTAGATTTGTTTACATTAGAAAAGAGGTGTCTAAGAGGGGATATCATAACTATATACACATTTATGGACAATACAAGGAGCTTTCAAAAGAACTATTCATCCCAAGTTGAAAACAAATTACACAGGGTCATACCTTAAGGTTGGAGGAAAGGAGATTTCACCAGTACCAAAGGAAATGGTTCTTCTCAATAAGGGCAGTTCAAATGTGGAATTCATTATCCATGGAGATTGTGATGGCAGACAAGGTAAGATATCTTCAAGAAAATGTTGGACATCTTTTTTTAGAAAGGAAAGGTATACAGGGATATACCAAATAAGTCTTACTCTCTCCCTCCCTCTGTATGTTGTATCTGCAGTTGACCCTATCCCTTATACCAGTGGTGCTCGACTCCAGCCCTCAAGCTCCCCAGCAGGTCAGCTTTCAGAATGTCCAAGGCTGAGCCTGTGATTGGGCCACCTATTCTCAAGCAGGGACTGATTAGCCACCAATCCTGAAGCTGGGATATCCTGAGAACCTGACCTGTTGGGGGAGCTTGAAGACTGGAGTTGAACACCCCTGCCTAAGATGTCTTTCCCCCCCCCCCTCACCCCCACCCCTTCTTGTTTTCTTTCTTGCACGGAACCTTTTTTTGCCCAATAAAGGCAAAACATCTTTAAGTACTTGAATGAAGAGGTAGAAATACACCCTCTGTCCTTGATAAACATGTAAATCTCTATTATTATTTTTTTATGTTTACTCATTAGGATTTCTTTTTGTGAAGCTTCAAGTTAACATTTAGGGGCCTATGCAGTAAGCGTTCATAAGCCACTTATCGCCCAAAATGCCTACTGCTAAGTGGGCGATAAAGGCGGGATTTGCCCCCAAAATTTTTGTTCAAAAACAAATCGCTGAGTGAGCAGCGATAAGCCACTTATCGCCGCTTTCCGAAATGTTCATGAACTCGTGCAATTCTAGTAGGTGCGAGTAGGTTATCGATGCCTATCGCGGCTCTAGAATGGCAATTTTCTCCCCAAATCCAAAAGCCAGAAAAAGTTGGCGGGAGTGTGGGGGAAGTGTCAATAAGCGGCGAGACGGGACTTAGAAAAAAATGCATTTTTCCTGCATCGGATTGATGCCGGGGTCTCCTGAGCTGATATCCATTAATATGAGAAGTGGAGACTCCCGGCATGAATCCGATGCAGGAAAAATGAATTTACAGGCAACTTCATTACCTTAGCGCCTAACCGCTAAGGCAATGAAGAGGTTAACCAGCAGTGCCATGCTTATGTGGGTTGCGGGGGTGGGTAAATAGAGTTAACCCCTTCATTACCATAGCGGTTAATACCGCTAAGGTAATGAAGGAGTTAACCCCTCCCGCTACCCATCCACAAGGCCTAAAAACCCATCCTTGGGGCTAATAGAACTTCACCAAACCTGCTACCCACAATAAACACCAATACTGGTCTGTGGTGGTTGGTTATGTCTCCCAGGTGGGTAGCGGGGCAGGATGGGTTAACCCCTTAATTACTATAGCGGTTATTAACTGCTAAAGTGATTAAGGGGCTAGGCGACATTAGATTGTATTCTGCTATGTATGCTTTCTGGCAACGGAGGACATGGTCTTGCAGTAAGCTGACGAGGATGCCCTTCATATTGGCTGGGGTAAGTAGTATGGTTTTTATTGACTTTATTTATGCTTCATGGCTAATGTTGTGTTTAATAATGGGCAAATAATCTATTATCCATATTTGGATAATAGTTATTTTGCCCATGACTGTACTGTATATGTTGGGGGGGGGGGGGGGGGAATGTATTTATTGAAACGTAGGCCATGTTTTTATTTTTACATAAAGGATTGGATCACGTTGGGAACCACCCCAGGACCCCCGGACGCCCACCGGTACCACCCGAGGGCCCACGGTATTAACCGAGGGCCCCCAAACACCTGTGGGGATGACCCGGGGATCCCCAGACACTCGCGGGGAACACCCGGGGACCCCAATGGGGCCCGCAGGGACCACATGGAGGCCACAGAGCCTAGCAGGGACCACCTGGAGGCCCCCAGACACCCATTGGTACCCCCGGGGTGCACCGTGGGGCCTGTGGACACTCGTCGGGACCACCCGGGGACCCCCGCCGGCCTGGGGTATTAATCCTGTGTGTTAAAAAAAAATGGTTTTATGGGGGGGGGGGGGGGGGGGAGGGCACGGGGTGGGTTGTGTATTGGTGCATACTAAATATTTTTAAATTTAATTTTTATGACTAGTTTAGATGAGCAGAGGGTCTCCGGAGCAGAACCGCGTTGATTTGATGTCCGGGGACCCCCTGCTTCCCGAGATAAAGGCCCCGTTATGGGGTACCGGTATCTCCTATGCGTTTGATTCCCACCGTCATGGGGCATTTACATGCATAGGAGATACTGGCACCCCATAACGGGGCCTGTGTCTTGGGAAGCAGGGGGTCCCCGGACCTCAAATCAATGCGGTTCTGCCCCGGCGACCCCCTGCTCATCTACACTAGTATTAAAATGTATATTAAACGCTTTCTGAATACCATGATAGCAACGCTCACAAAAACGGCGATTTAAATGGCCTGGCAATTTTTTTAAATGAACCTTTACTGCATAGGCCCCTTAGTTTGTGCATTGAGTTTCTGAAAATACTCCAGATCGTTACTTTAATTTAAAGTAGTTTGCCTAACCTGGGTTTCTCTATTAAGTATGCTCAGAATTTTCTGTTCTTCAATCAATAATCCCATCAATTCCAAGGAGCACCTTGACAATAACTGTTCCCATTTGGACAAAAAATGAACACAATTAAAATGATTACATGTGCTTAGTTTAATTTTGAAACCCACATGAATCATCTGAGATTTTAGCCTAAACTATAGATATCCCATTTTTAGTTGTTGTACCAGCAATATGTTTACATATTTTTAAAAGGGAATTTGTATCATATTATTGTCCTGGGTTACGTCCCTCCATCTCCCACTGTCTATTACAAAAGCCATATTTAACCTTCAACCCCATAGCTAGTGATTTACATAGGTTTTGAAACTATTACAGAGGGAGGGCGTGTGCATGGGTATGTATTCAGAAGGAGGAACCCCCCCCTCACTGTGTTGATCCTGATAGGCCATTCCCCCCTGCCAAGCATTGTGCCATGAACGCTAGACTCTTGGTCCGCAGTTCACCAGCAGGTGTCCTGCGGCTGCTGATATATATATATATATATATATATATATATATATATATATATATATATATATATGTATAAAACAGAGCTGGTCCCGATTGCCTCTGTACCCCCTGTCACGTAAGTCCTTTGTAGCTACAGGCTGTGACAGGCTATCCGGTGGGCATTTGACTTGCCTCATGCTACTCTGAGTGATAGAAGTGGTGGTGACTCATGATATGTGTACAGGGTACTGACCTTGAGCCCTCCCCTTCGGGTTGCTCAGGGAGGAAGTGACAAACTGTAGTGAGTCTGCTTCCACCCTTCCTAAAGAGTGGAGGTGTGTGTTGTCTCCTCCCGGCTGGAAGGGAGAGGCCAGTCAGCCCCTCATGGATCATGGATGATCTAGGGCTCCACAATGAGAGAGCAAGCACCATCCAGAGGCCTGGGATCCTGTGAGACCCCTGCATCCTCTGTATTATACCATCTACAGGGACTGCTTAAATAAATCCCTTTCTATTCTACATACCACTGCCTGATGTTCCAGTGTGTTGGGCAGGGGTGTAAAAGAGTTGATTTGGTGGGAAATACCTCCAGACTACCAGAAGTCAACTGAATCTGGAAGCGCTGACACCTTGAGGAACATCAGATAATCAAAAGCCTGTCCTGATCTCCATCGCAGACATCTCAGCTCTCCTGGACCCTCACAGGTACGCCGCACCACAACACCTTGTAACTAAAGCAGTATCTCCCAGAGGGTGGGGGTACATGTGTTACAATTGAAAGCGCTGCTGAGATCAGACAGGCTTTCAGGACTTTTAACAGCAGCTTAAAGGGATTTTAAACAGCCGCAGGATGCAGCAGGGAGAAAATGGTGCAGAGAAAGGTGCCAGGGCCCCTGAAGCTACCCCAGTGAACCTTGCGCACCCATATCATTTCCCAGAAGGAGGCCTTTGGGTACCTATTCAGTAAACTAGCAAGACATACTGTGCTGTGGTGGAGGCAAAACCAGAATCAGTGTCTCTGGGAGTGTGACCCCCACGTTTCTGTTCTAAGGGCGACCCCCTGGTGGGATGTTACCAGGGAGAGCTTTTATCTTATCTACAGTATATTCATCCTCTGAAAGGTTGAAATGTTGGGGCCAGGGAAACGGGCCCCTGATGGTATGTACCAGGGACCTTGTGTATCTTATTTGTTCAAATACGGTGCTTCTAAAATGGCTGCCACTGCGTGGTTGCCTGCCCCTCATTTTCCCAAAGTGGCACTACCGCCAAGAGGAGTGGACTGCATGGTTTGCAAATATACAGTTGCAAGCTTTTGCAAAAATCCAAGTTGCATCCCTCCTTCGCCAAACTCTGGTGCCACCCACTCAAGTGATTAGCTCAGCCGGAGCCACATTCCTCTTTCAACCCGTTCAGCCCTGCCTTCGATTCCACCCAGGGGAGGTGCTATCAATATCCAGACAATCTGAACCTACCCGTGATATGGAAGGAGTCCACAACCTGCTGCCCTAATGTCATTCATCCTGGAGCTGAGCAAGAGTGAGGAGTCACTGCACAACCTGCGAACGCTACGTCAATGGCTTCCAACAGTGAATCTAATGATCTGGAAGTTACCAATTACAACCTGCCAGGCGGCTACCTAGTGTCCGTGTACATGGCCAGATCCACCTGCAGTGCATCTGCCCGCACTGCCGGCTACCCAGAGGCACTGTTGGCCTCGATGCATGGTGCCAACACTGTTGCACCTTCTACCTATGGCCTGCCAGCCCTGTACCAGCAGATCTATCTGTGTCTACCTCCAGGGCCTTCACACCAACTGGTGCGGTCCTAACAAGTTTCCCTGTCACGGACGACGTGGAGCCATGTGCCCTGACCATCGCGCCCGGATGCCCAAGTGGTCGGGTGCAACTTGTATCTATGGCTGCTGACCTTGCTATTGGCCTGTGCGCCCTGTTGCCGATGGTCCCAGGACTGAGATCCATCGCCGCTGCAGAACCAGAGGTTGAGCGGACTGCCACTGGTGTGTCGGGTGCGGTTCCCCAGGTGACAAAGGAGCAGGCAAGCTCCGTAAGACTGGTCACCAGGGTGAATGAATAGCCCGGCATCATGTGCTGGCAGAGGTGGTCCCACCTGTTCTCGCAAGAGATGACATCAGCTGGGCGAAACCTGTGGAGATGAGCCCTTCTCCTACCTGCCTTCTATGCCAGCGTTTTCGCTCTGAGACGTCTGCCCAGGAGGTTGTGATGCTGTTGGAGTGCCGGAGGAGCTTCAGGCCACAGATAACATCAGTGCTGTCCGGACCTGCCTGCGGAGGAATTTGAGGATGTCGCCTACCTGCAGACTGGTGAGGTTCCCATTCCTTTAACTTTTCAGGGTCAATTTGCGGCCAACCTGGATGAGGCACCGAGTGGGGCCTTGTTCGGTGCGCCGCGGGGTGACGAACATCCGGTTCAGCCGGATGAGACGTCATCGCCGCCGGAATTGAGCCTGCCCGGTGGTCTTGCGAGACTGCCGCTGAATGATGATGTCAGCATGATGGCATCCGTGGAGTCTATGGATCCTACAGCATAGCCGCCAGCTTCATCTGTGGTGAGTGTGGGACTGCTCCCTGAAGATGCTTCCTACTACGTTGCCCAATGTATGGGATGGGGTCACCAGATCCCTAAGCCATCAAATCCCGCAATGTATGGACAGGCCATGGACTCTGCTATGCCCCTAACACCGGCCCTAGCACCCCATGTCACTCCCCTTATCACTCCTGTGCAGGACATTGCTCTAGCCCCTTCTGCCCAGGCCATGGTTCCATCCACGGCTCTTAGTCCTGTGAGGGTAAAACACCTTGACCCTACTGTTGCTCCATTTGTTCTTTTCAGTTTCTCCAGTGATACTGTATCACCAGGGTTGTCCCCTGATTTGCGGGATTGATCATTTGGAAAGGGGGATAGTCCCTCTGAGGATTCAGAAGGTGACATACATGTGTCCTGTAGAGTAAAAAGACCTACGTCTAGGGGTTCTATTATGAACATTACGGTTATGTGTACCATTCTGTTGGTATAATAGATGATGGCGGGATACCGCTCAAACCCAAGTGTAAAGATGTATAGAAAACCTGGTCCATGGGGAAAATATATGTATCAAGATACAGAGAAAGTGACAAGGTCACAGCAGTCTCCTTTTCACATTGCACTCAAGGTAAAATAAATAGTAAAGCGACCCCCCCCAGCTATAGGCGGGGGGGTTTCATGAATTCGGAAGGACCTCCAGCCTGGATCTCTCCCCGCACTCTCCTGCGTCGGCCACGTAACTAAGCCTTTCCCCCGGGGGGGGGCCTCCCTTCTCCGATTGGGAGCGTAGCGCGGGGTAGAACCCCCCCCCCTCCCTTCTCGGGAGGATAGCGTGGGGCCGTGGCGGATGCCGAGGGGTTCAGGACCCCTTTTGTCCGGCGGGGAACAGTGGTCGGGGCAGGGGTATTTTGTGCGGGGAGAGGGGGTCTGGCGGAGGCATGCGACCCGTGGAGGCAGTGCCGGGTAGGAGCGGGCCGGTGCCCCGTCCCCGCAGCCATGGGGCTGGCGGCGCTTGCGCTCCTCCACGTGGTGGGGGGAGCTCTATGGAGAGGCGCACGCGGTCGGGGGAGGGGGGAGCAACCAGCCATGCAGCTGGAGAGGCGGCTGCTCCCGCGGTTCCCCTCCTCACTCCCTTCGTTCAGGGGATCGAGAGGGAGTACAAATACTCAGGGCACATAAAAATAAATAAATAATAAGTTAATAAATAAATAAGAATAAATAAATGTGGTGGGTATGTATAGGTATATGGGATATATATGTGGGCATTCATGGGTACGTGTATGTAGATAGGTGGATATCATGCATGTATGCTTTTGGGTAGGTATATATATGTGTGTGTGTGCGTATATGTATATTTATCTGGATAGATGCATGTATGGGTATATGGGTATATGTGTGTATATGTATATATATGGGTGTATATATATGTATACGGATATATAGGTGGGTATATATATGTATATATATGTATATGGGTTTATGCGTATGTGTATATATGCATGGGTAGATGTATGTATGTATGGGTATTTATACGGGTATGTATATACATGTGGGTGCATACATGTCTATAGATATGGGGGTCTGAGTATGTAGATATGGGTATTTAGGGGTGACATGTGCAGAGATGTGTGTATATATATATGTATGTGGGTATATATATATGTGTATATATACATATATGTATATGGGTGTATGTGTATATATGTATGGGTAGATGTATGTATAGGTATTTATACGGGTATGTATATGCATGTGGGTGCATACACGTCTATATATAGGGGTCTGAGTATGTAGATATGGGTATTTAGGGGTGACATGTGCAGGTATGTGCGTGCAGATGCTTTACGGTCTGCCCCCGCAGTTAAAGTTTCAGCGCAGGGGGGCACGCTGAGGCGCAGGTGCGTGTGCGGGTATATATATATGTATACGGGTACGTATATATATATATGTGTACATGGGTGCATGTAAATCTGTGCATACGTATGTGTATGTAGGCGTGTATGCGTATGGGCACATGTAGATGCGTGCGTGTGTGGGCACACGTAGATGCGCGCGTGTGTGTGGGCACACGTAGATGTCAATGGAGCTCTTTATCTAGTGACATTATAAACTATATAAATATACTGTAGTATTTATTAGATGATAAATACTTGTTTATGGGAATCACAATGCTTAGCATTTATGCTTGGTTACTTTTATCTGAATTCCCCAATTAATTCATGTGGAAGGGGTGCAGGTGCGTATGGGTGCACATGGATGCGCGAGTGGGTTGTGGGGCACGTGGATGCGCATATGCGTGTGGGCGCACGTGGATGCGCGCGTGTGTATGGGCGCGCGTAGATGCGTATGCGCACGTGGATGCGCGCGTGAATGGGCACACATAGATGCGCGCATGTGTATAGGGGCACACTTAAATGCGTAAATGCGCGCGTGTGTATATGGGCACACGTAAATGCGCGCGTGTGTATATGGGCACACGTAAATGCGCGCGTGTGTATATGGGCACACGTAAATGCACGCGTGTGTGTATAAGGGCACACGTAAATGCGCGCGTGTGTATATGGGCACACGTAAATGCACGCGTGTGTATAAGGGCACACGTAAATGCGCGCGTGTGTATAAGGGAACACGTAAATGCGCGCGTGTGTATAAGGGCACACGTAAATGCGCGCGTGTGTATAAGGGCACACGTAAATGCGCGCGTGTGTATAAGGGCACACGTAAATGCGCGCGTGTGTATAAGGGCACACGTAAATGCGCGCGTGTGTATAAGGGCACACGTAAATGCGCGCGTGTGTATAAGGGCACACGTAAATGCGCGCGTGGGTATGAGAGCACACGTAAATGCGCGCGTGTGTATAAGGGCACACGTAAATGCGCGCGTGGGTATAAGAGCACACGTAAATGCGCGCGTGGGTATGAGAGCACACGTAAATGCGCGCGTGTGTATATGGGCACACGGAAATGCGGGCGTGTGTATATGGGCACACGGAAATGCGGGCGTGTGTATATGGGCACACGGAAATGCGGGCGTGTGTATATGGGCACACGGAAATGCGGGCGTGTGTATATGGGCACACGGAAATGCGGGCGTGTGTATATGGGCACACGGAAATGCGGGCGTGTGTATATGGGCACACGGAAATGCGGGCGTGTGTATATGGGCACACGGAAATGCGGGCGTGTGTATATGGGCACACGGAAATGCGCGCGTGTGTATATGGGCACACGGAAATGCGCGCGTGTGTATATGGGCACACGGAAATGCGCGCGTGGCTGCTGTGGGGGACTGCGTAGCTGCTATAGGCTTAGAACAGTTTGGCGAGCGCACACGCAGCGTTGAGTAGCTCAGGGCCCAGTTAAGCGAGCATCCCCCCCCCCCCCACACAGCAGCATGGCGTCAATGGCAGAGCAGTTCCGCCTTCTTCAAGTCGAGGCGGGAAACTATGACGAGGCATGGCTGGACCGGTGGCTGCGGGCGCTGTTCTCAGCGAGACCAGCACGTGGCACTAAGGCCGTTCCCCACGGGAAGGGGACGCGGAGGGCGCTGCAGCACAACGCGTCAGGCGACAGTCCTCAGTCAGCATTGCGCGCTAGACAGGCGGCAGGCTGAGAGGCCGCGCTCCCCAGGAAAGGAGCGCGGAGGGTGCTGCAGTGCAAGGCGGCAGGCGAAGTTCAGCAACCGCACGCAGGGCGGCAGCCTTCGGTAACGGTACCGCAAGGCAGGGCGTCACAGCGGCCAGGTCGGGCCCCAGCGATGGTGGGGAGGACTTCGACCGCTAGGAGGCAGGACAAGGCGGATCGGCACGCAGGTCGGCCCGCCAAGGAGGGGCGGCGACTTCCAGCCACCGTGACGCGGAACAGGGCGTCACGGCACGCCACACGGCCGCCCGTTGCTGACACGGGCGGTGTCACTGTCAGGATTTCGCCTGCAGAGTCGGCAGGGCCAAGGAGACCGGGACGGCCAACCGCAACCGCGGTTGGTGCCAGTGTGTTTCGTAGAGCGGAGAATCCAGCATGGTTCGACTACGCGGAGCCGGCATCGGGCGAAGGGCGAACCAGGTCGCTGCCCAGGTCTCTTCCTCACGGGAAGCCACGGATGGGTAAGAAACCCGCGGCGTTAAAGAGGGGGCGGCTGCGCGACAGGACGAACGCTTTTAGGCATTGGCTGGCATCACAGGTGGTCCGCACGAGGGCACAGGCGAGGCTGCAGGGAGGGACATTCCAGGGGGTGCAGCAGGCGTAAGGCAGGCAGCGCCAGGGCTATCCCTGGATCCATCGACGCTTAGTGCAGCAGGGAAGGAGAGCTTCACGGCAGCCTTGGTAGACATGCTGAAGGCTTTGGAGCCACAGGCGTCAGTCTCCTTCGGTGCAGGGACTTCAACGGTGGCAGGTGAGGCAGTTGCAGCGTTAGGAGTTGCAGCTGCATGGGGGGTGCACATCAGCGACGGGGCAGTGGCATCAAACCTCGCCACAACGGCCTCAAGCCTGACCCCGGTGTCTCCTCCTACGGCCGGGGTCGTCGGCACCACTTGTTCCCTTCCCATTGCAGCCGGGGGTCCCGGGTTTATTAGCTCCCCCAGCCTCATCGACCCCGGTGTCTCTTCTCACGGCCGGGGTCCCGGACGCCGTTTCAACGCCAAAGGTAGCGCTTCCGGCAGGGGCTTTTTCAACGCCACAGTTGTGCATCACTAATGAGTTGGACACACATTTGACAAAGGAAGAAAAGGAGACTATTTGGGCGGGGGATTTTGTGAAAATCCTGTCACTACTACCCGATTACAGAGAGGCGCTGGCCATTTACGAGGTTGAGGCAATAATTAGTACTCTTTGGAGCATTGCGAGTAGGGGAGCTAGTCTGCGCTTCTAGGAAGGGGGGTGGCAGCCTGCAAGCGGGGGCGTGGGTAGGTTTGTTGCGCAGTGCGGGGGCTGGGGGATAAGACACCCGGATTTCGATGCTAGCGCAGGGGGTTTGTCGATGGCAGATGGGGCACACATGGCAGAGGTGGGGATAGACCTGGTTAATCTCAGCCTACAGGAGGGATGGGAGAGGGTCCTGGAGTGGTTGGCGGCACGACCCTAGTTTAAGGGGGGTTAAATAGGGCCGTCGGTGGCGGCTCGTGGGGGGTAGGTGCTTGTTCGTGCCAGACTGGGAGCTGGGCCGTTTGAGCCCGGGGGGAGCACGAGTGGGCGAGGTCAGATATTCATGACGTCGATAACCCGCTCGCGCAGATGGCAGCGGCGCGGGGCCGGCTGACCCTCCCCTCCCCCTCCTGGGGAAAGTACACTCTGGCGAGGAGTGGCATTTACCCCTCGTATTTTATGTATTAATAAATAGCCGCGGCCAATTTTACCTCCAGTTTACCGTCTCCTGTCGTTATTTTGGTTATGCAAGGGAACAAAGCGGGCGGGGGGGGAACCGCCTGACCGCCTCCCTGGTCAAGCGACCCCCCCCAGCTATAGGTGGGGGGGTTTCATGACCAAGGGGGGGCGGCCTTCCCCCCTCTGGCCCGCCCCCGCATCGCCCTCCCCTGTCCAGGGGAGGGCCAACCGTGGCTTCTTAAGGCCAAGCTGGCGGGGGCAAGTCCTCTTTGCCTCCCGCCAGCGAATTCCCACCCACCCGTCCCCTTAATTAGGTTGGGGCAATCCAGCGGTAACCGTTAATGAAGCGTGGGCGGGGGATTTGTAACATGGGATATGTACTGTATGTGGTGTTAATGCTTCTCTGTTCTGTTGCAGTATGGAAGTCTGTTACTCTGCTGATCTTGAAAGGAACAAGGTTCCAAGCAGGAGGGGTCGTTGATCGGCTTTGCCTTTGTCGCGGCGGCTCGTGGGGGGTAGGTGCTTGTTCTTGCCAGACTGGGAGCTGGGCCGTTTGAGCCCGGGGGGAGCACGAGTGGGCGAGGTCAGATATTCATGACGTCGATAACCCGCTCGCGCAGATGGCAGCGGCGCGGGGCCGGCTGACCCTCCCCTCCCTCTCCTGGGGAAAGTACACTCTGGCGAGGAGTGGCATTTACCCCTCGTAGTTTATGTATTAATAAATAGCCGCGGCCAATTTTACCTCCAGTTTACCGTCTCCTGTCGTTATTTTGGTTATGCAAGGGAACAAAGCGGGCGGGGGGGGAACCGCCTGACCGCCTCCCTGGTCATGTACATAAAGATAGTATCCACCAAATAAAAGGAACTATTGTCCCATAAAGAGTGTAAATATGTACATAAGGATACAATATCCAGTAAAAGAACTGATGTGTCCACATAAACGGAAAAAATGCGTATGGTCAAACAGGAGACCATACTCCCGCTTAAGTTATACCTAGTAGCCAAAGGAAATGGCACAGGCATCCACTGTTAAAATACAAAACAATAAAATTTTAATCATATCAAATAATGACGCCGAAACACAAGTGAAAATCAATATAACATGTGACTAAAATATATGGAAACAATGACCCCTTGGCACCCATTGGATTTTTGTCTGTATGTTACGGCTATACTTATTGCTTAACTACCTTGTTACTATGCACATCAGACCTTACCTTTACCCCTTGAAGCTGAGAGATTCATGCTCATACCTTGTACTATATGCAATTGCTTCTTATCGGGCTATCCGCATATTGTGATCTGTACATTCACATGCAGCACGCTGTTTTGGTAGTTCCATTTGAGCAGTTCACTTATACTTATTGCTCCTACTATTGTATATACCATGTTACATGAGCATTAAGTGTTCTTTACTACCACTCCCAACCCGCTCCCCTAATAGGGGTCATTGTTACCATATATTTTAGTCACACATGTTATATTGATTTTCACTTGTGCTTCGCGTCATTATTTGATATTATTAAAATGTTATTGTTTTGTATTTTAACAGTGGATGCCTGTGCCATTCTATATGTAACCTGTTTTTATCTTGCAGGTTCCAGAGTGATGGATGGTGCAGCAAATTGTTCCAGTGAGGACATGGAAGTTTCACCCAGGTGAGAGTGTAACATGGTTGGTCCTGATTGCCTCTCTACCCCCTGTCATGTAAGTCCTTTGTAGCTACAGGCTGTGACAGACTATCCTGTGGGCATTTGAACCCCTTCAAACTACTCTCTGAGTGATAGAAGTGGTGGTGACTCATGGTATGTGAACAGCCTATCTGGGTACTGACCTTGAGCCCTCCCCTTCGGGTTGTTCAGAGAGGAAGTGACAAACTGTAGTAAGTCTGCTTCCATCCTTCCTAAGGAGTGGAGGTGTGTGCTGTCTCTTCCCAGCTGAAAGTGAGAGGCCAGTCAGCCACTCATGGATCATGGATGATCTAGGGCTCCACAATGAGAGAGCAAGCACCATCCAGAGGCCTGGGATCCTCTGAGGCCCCTGCACCCGCTGTATTATACATATATATATATATATATATATATACATATATTTATATATATATATATATAGGTATCAGTACCGTGTTAGCCGAGCTTCAATAATCAAAAAATAAATAGATGATACCGTTCTGTGGCTAACGAAATGCTTTTATTTGTGCAAGCTTTCGAGATACACTGATCTCTTCTTCCGGCGATGTTACAATGTAACATCGCCGGAAGAAGAGATCAGTGTATCTCGAAAGCTCGCACAAATAAAAGCATTTCGTTAGCCACAGAACGGTATCATCTATTTATTTTTTGATTATATATATATATATATATATATATATATATAGTTATACGTTACCGTTCCAAGGATTGGTAAACAAGAGACAGCACTCAAAGTTGAAAATCAAAGTGTATTAGTGAAAGCAAAAATACATCCAGAAACCCAACGTTTCGGTCCTACAGAATGGGACCTTCCTCCTGAGGAAGGTCCCATTCTGTAGGACCGAAACGTTGGGTTTCTGGATGTATTTTTGCTTTCACTAATACACTTTGATTTTCAACTTTGAGTGCTGTCTCTTGTTTACCAATCCTTGGAACGGTAACGTATAACTACATTCTCTATATGGGACGTGCACCTGTGGCTTACCAGCACCTATTGGAGTGCCAACTGCCTTATCTGACTATATATATATATATATATATATATAATCAAAAAATAAATAGATGATACCGATATATATATATGTATAATACAGCGGGTGCAGGGGCCTCAGAGGATCCCAGGCCTCTGGATGGTGCTTGCTCTCTCATTGTGGAGCCCTAGATCATCCATGATCCATGAGTGGCTGACTGGCCTCTCACTTTCAGCTGGGAGGAGACAGCACACACCTCCACTCCTTAGGAAGGATGGAAGCAGACTTACTACAGTTTGTCACCAGTTTGTCACTGTATTTGAAATGATCACCTTTGTAGCCTACAATATTTGTAATATAATTAATAATAAACACAATATGAGAATCAGAACATGTCTTATTTATATAGCGCACCTCCCTCCTCACTGAGACCCTCAATATATATATATATAGTCTTATTTATATAGCGCACCTCCCTCCTCACTGAGACCCTCAATATATATATATATATATATATATATATATATATATATATATATATATATATATATATATATATATATATATATATATATATATTGAGGGTCTCAGTGAGGAGGGAGGTGCGCTATATAAATAAGACATGTTCTGATTCTCATATTGTGTTTATTATTAATTATATTACAAATATTGTAGGCTACAAAGGTGATCATTTCTGAAATGCTAGTGGTAGGTCAAAATTCCTACCATCAACATTCAGCAATGTTCAGCAATGCCCTGTATTTTTTTGGTACCCTGACAATCAGAGATGCAGCGTGGGCCAATTTGTTGAGTGAGAACAGGGAAGGAGGGAGCGAATGCTTGTTTTTACATCGGGAACCACTTATGGCAAAAACCATTGAAGGAGAATTACAATAAGTACTTAACTGTTTGAAAAATGGTCCCACCATTTGAGAACTTAGCTGTTTGCATTACTGTGTTAAAAAATGGTTCTACATAAATGTTTATTGCTTCCGACAGAACTAAGATGCAGATCTAAATGCAAAATTGCTAATCTGTTTTTAAAACGGAGAAACCTGACTTCAACAAATGCAATGATAACATGTGGTGCACTAAATTAGCCTACCTGGCAGGCATGTGTCTAGAACTTCATAATTTAAACACCAGTATGCATAGTCGGAAATACATTTCGATAACATCAACTGATAAGATAAGGAGTGTCTCAAGAAAATTAGATTTCTGGAAAGAAGCAGTTCAAAGAGCAGATCTCAGCACGTTTCCCTTAGTTAAGGAAGCCAGTGACAGTGAAACATCTTAAATGAAAACATCTGAAAATGGGATTCTTGAACATCTGTTAACACTTGAAAACAAACTAGAACATTATTTAACTACCACTGTATGAATGGGTTCTGTCACCCGTTTCTGATAACTGCTTGAAAAATGCTTAGGGTTTTAGGGGTAATTCTATATAGTCCAAACTGGCCATAATGTCTGTTTTCTGCCCAAAATTACATGTTGATTTTCAACAGCAGCTTCGGAGTGCAGATGTAACAAAACCTTAAGGTTTGCGTATCCATGGCCACGCGTGGTCCTGGACGGATTAACACTGCGAGGGGTTTGATCTGGAAGCATGGAGTCCCCAAAGCGCGATCGTGGTAGTCACTGTCCCCAGAGCTGTGGCCACGATGCTGGGGACAGCAAGACTTGCAACATCTCTATATAGAATTTACACCCCAATATTAAATAAAAAGATGAGCATAGTATTTTCCGACACAACTTTAAAAATGTCATTTAGTGAGGTGCCTTTAGGTTCCATTTGGCTTTATGTAAAAGAATGAGTACCCCTCAATTGCATGGGAAGCTTGTGGGCATATTGTAACCCTTTCTTACTTCTATGTGAGTTCGCATTTTTAGATCTAAGTAACATAAAGAATAAGGAAAGGGAACGATTGCTTTCAGTTGTGAATTAACTGTGTGTCTGTCTGTCTTCATTTTGATCTGAAATCAAGAAATTGTGTGCTGCTCATCAGTCAGGTTTCATAAAAGTAACATATCTGCGATAAATGTACATTTTTCCTTTTAGCTTATTTTTAATTGTACGTTTAAATCTTTTAAAAATCTATTCAACTTAGTTTCCTAATTTTTTGATGGATGACATTAAAAAAAACACAAGATAAATTACTTTGGGGTATGACAAAGTACATTTAAATCAGCCGTAGGTGTCACATTGATTAAGGACCAATGCACTAGCCAAACTAGACACCCCTTGAAATAGCCTAGTCCCAAGCCCCTGGAAGGCCTAACACCTCACTCTAAAGCATTTACCCTTTTCCATCCACAAACCCCACCACCACCCATTATACCTAAAAGGCACGTCATGCTAATTTTGTGTATTTTCTTGGGGGAGATCGCACTTTCTGGAACAGTCAACATGATCTAAACAACATTCTGTTGGTGTCTTTAGGTGGCCGTCTGATCCTTGTTCAAGACATCACAATTCAGACAGTCCTGTGGCACTCTGGTGCTGCCTGACTTCTGGCATCGTAAAGGCTGCACAAACACAAGTATAACGACAAGATGTGGTGTTGGAAGAATAAAAGTGAGAGACGTTTTCCTACTTGATATCACAAAGACAAGGATCTAAACTCGCAAACAGAAAGTGTCTATCAGGGTGGATGGAAATTTGGTTACGGGCATCTCACACCGCGACCAAGTCCGGTAGGGGGTACCATTAGTATTAGGGGTTAATATTAAGGGGTTTTAGGGTAAGGGCGGAGGTTAGGGACTTACTTTAGTGGCGAAGCGGCTGCCGGGTGAGTGTCCCTGCGGTGAGGTCACTTGTGGCTAAATGCCGGTGGTGCCTTTGTCACAGAAAACGGTTGTGACCAAAAATCCTCCACCATCCATCTGGGAGCTTCCTATTAAGCTATCACACAGTAAATAAAATATGACATTGTATTCTGTTTAACCATTTGCTTCTGATTTTGTTTAACTGGTTTGAATACACCTCAGCAGTGAGCAGCATTTCACATTGCTGCTGAAAGCCTTTTTGGTATACATAAATGATGCAGCCTTATATAAACAATGAACTGAAAGTTGAATGACCTTTGATTGCAGAGGTTAATGGGATAAAGCAGATTAGAGAAAAAAAGGTTAGGTTATCAATCTATGCTGAAACGTCTCCCACAGGAGTGTTGAAGTGTAGATAATTTTTCAAAAAATGGCTCTTCTCACCTACACATAATATATCAAAATTTTGAAGAAAAATATGTTTATACCATGCCAATCTGCTCAGTCCTGTTTAAATATTTAACCTTTAACACTGGCAATATATGAACATAAGAAAAGTACCACATTGCTGCTGCTGCTGCTGCTACAGTGGATGACACTGTAATCTCATGTTAGGAATGGAAATGTAAGTCCTCTACAGTTCATATCATGGCCACAGGAGACACAAACAGTCATAGCTATTAGCATTAAAGATATGATGATCAAGCTTGCCAGCCCTTATGATGTTCCCTCAATGCCAATTGAAGTATTACCAGTGTGGCGTCATGTCATTATTTGTTGTAACGCTAATCTCAGTGCATTCTAATTAGTAATAGTCTTGTTAGATAATGGCGATTTGGGAAACCAGAACTGGATTACAATTTCATGATGACATGGAACTAGGTTGACAGTACTGCACTAAGGCATTTTTAAACATTAAGACAAAAAAAGGAGCGCAACAAGGGATCGAGTAAGTAAAAAATTAATTTATAGGCAATGGTAGCAACATATTAAAAATGTACATATAGTATTATATACATAGGCACACCCGCTGTATTCCTCACACTGAAATAGGTATCTGGATGGTAGTGATTCAACCTCCTCGAGGTGAGGGTCCCACACACAGACACCGCAGAACTGATGGAAACAGTCTCTGATTGGCTGAATAGTCATTGGCCTAATGGAGACATTGATAGGGTGACGTGACAGCATGCTAGTAAGACGGCTACTACGCGTTTCACGTCATATGCTTCGTCAGACGGCAGTCTCATGAAACCAATTTAGTTGCCATTTAGAAGGGCTATTAAAGTGGTAACACATGGTATCCAATTACAAAAAAATATTTGATACAAATAGCACATTTATACACATTAACAGTATAACATACTCCATAGAATTGTAACTGGGAAGTTGATTAAGAATGATGAGATCTCTTAAAACTTTAAAGTCTTTGATGAGTGAGAGATTGAGAATATGCATGGGATGTAGCATAGAAAAAGTGTACAGAAACATTAGGCAAATAATGTGATGTGTGTTTCATTTAATAAAAGTATGTGATCATTTCAGATAGGGGGGTTTATGCTGACATAACGTGAGCTTTGTCAATTCAGTAATTCAGATTTTTTTTTAAACTACAGAAAACAAACTAATTAAAACTCTCTACTTGGAGAAAAGGAAGCAAAATCTAACATGCATGTCAGCAAATGCAAACAATATATACTAAATATATGTAAACTGCATTATTCAAATTTTCTTATGTTATTGCAAAGTATAAAGACAAAATAAATAACCACACTGGGTTAATTTGTATAGATAATATCTCTGTAGGCCCCCTTAAGGGACTTCTAATTAATGTAAGGAGTTAATAGCCTTCATGGATTAACCGGGTGGGATCACTCTGGTGTTGCTCCTCCCTACCATTTTATGTAGGATGTCCCGTGACCAGTGATGTCCTCCTCTTGCTGGGCACCCCACAACTGGAACAGTCTACCGGAGACTCTCACTTCCACCACAAGTCTAAGTTCTTTCAAAACTAAAGCTGTCTCACATTTTAATCTGGTCTGTAACTGTTATATACGCCTATAATATATATTATCTCTAACTGTGCATACAATGTCTTGTATATAATGTACTGTATAACCATTTTTACTTATTGTAACTATGTATTTGTAACCATGTATTTGTCATTATAACTCTGTGCCCAGGACATACTTGAAAACGGAGGTAACTCTCAATGTATTACTTCCTGCTAATTTTTTTTTATAAATAATTAAATAAAATGTATTTATGTTCTAGAAGCAGGTTCCTCGAAGTTCAGGTAGAGGGCCTCACTGTCAGTCATGCATATATGTTTAAGTGTATAGTTATGTTTATTTTCCTGTAACCATTTATTGATTTCAGTTAAGGAACGTGCCCTACATAGTGCTATCATGAATCGCTCCTGCAGTACTCCTCGATGATCTGTAGGGGCACACAGAGGAGTTAGGTTCTTTGTCCCTTGCTATTATTGATGTTGCAAGTAGCACCGAAGTTCCTTGCAGCTTACCTTGGTTTGTCCTGTTATTTCTCTTAGCACTAATTGTCCCTGTTTATTATTGAGCTACCATAGCTTTTTGGTGTAGCTCTGCATATTTTGCAGACTCCATTTCCCCCTGTCTTGTTATTTTTGTGTTATATTAAATTCTATCAGGTTTTATATATTTTGTACTCCTGTCCTTTGTGATTTTCCATGCTACCTCCGAGGGTTCCAGACACCCTAATAGTACCCATAGTAATGGCCCAAGATTGTTCTCATGCAGGAAGAAGAGTAAGCATGTGCTCAGCAAGAGTTCTCAGAGTAGTCGCTCTGGAGCATAATCGGGTCAGCCCCACCAGTAACCTCCCGATCCAAGATGTATGGACTAGGTATGCTGTAACAAGCAACGGAATACTGATCCCAGAGAAAGCACGGTGTACCCTTAATAGGGCATTATTGAAGCTATGCAGAAGATTGCATATCTAACCAAAAATAATGGAAACAAGCATAATTACTTCCTGAGGTAGGATTGAGATGTACCAGGGAAAGAAGAACGGAGTAACCATATTATTTGCCACCAGTTAATGTTCGATATGAAGTCTGGCTTTTGTATGGTGATTATTAAAAATGGATCTGAATAAAGCTCTTGTTTGTTTTATAAAAGTTCCTGGCACCCATCCTTATTCTACAGTATCTTCATATCCACGCCCAGCCTCCACTGACGCCATGTATATAGTTCAATTCAATGTAAACTCCTGTAGAGTCAGGCAAGAAGGGTTATACAATATATATATATATATATATATATATATATATATATATATATATATATATATATATATATATATATGGGTGTGTGTTAGGCACCTTATGCTGCTGCAGTGCGTGCCCGGAGGGAGTGGTGTAGGTTCCGCGGTGGCCCGATGGTATAGGGCGCCGCCATGTTTGTTGCACAACATTTAGAGGGCACCGGCAGAGCAGAGAGGTCGCGCATGCGCAATGCAAGCGCGCGAACAATGAGTCAATAAGGGAAAGGCTCCATTGGTGTACTACAACTCCCAGGAGCTCTAGCACAGTCACCTGATGTCTGGGAACCAATCAGGGGGTTGGAATCGCGGGAGGAGGAAAGGGAAGCGTGGGGGAGAAACCACGCTAGGCAGAGGGGAACCGGAGGGTGAAGGAGGTAGTGTGAGTGCAGGGGGTCAGTGACCCGCCTGCATAGGACAGCTCTTCCCCGCAGACCCCTAGGAGAACCCATGAGCCACAGTAGGTTGCAGTGCTGCAGGGACGCCCTATAGTGGTAGACACGTTTCCCATTACTGAATAACAGTTAGGGACACAGCGGGCGAAGCAAGGTTGTTGCGGGTCGTCTGGGACCAGACGGCTGGACATTGCGACACTGGAGGCAAGGCGCTGATTCGTTGAACACCGGCAAGCATCATCCCATGGAGGTGGAAGCATTAGTGTGCCCAGAACCCCAGTATCATCCCAGTGCCCCGATAATCATGGGGACCAACACAGACATTGTACAAGCTGTGATCCGCATGTATTTGCAGGAAGCGGGTGAATTACCGTTGCTGACTATAACCACTTGCCCAGCATTACAAGGAGCTTGCGGTAAGATTGTGACCGAAGAGGAGCATGGGGTGCTGTATAGTCAAGAGCGGGGGTTGACCGAGATTCCTCTCTGAGAAGGAAGAATGATGGTCGCCGCCTGTCACTATCTGGCCAGACGTCCAGAGGATCAACTATTTTCCTTGGAAAGCACGATGCGTGATGACCAGCGGCTCGGCTACGAAGTATTAGCCTCGGTAAAGAAGTGGTCGGGGAAGATTCCGACTCGAACTCAGGTATATGTGCGAAACCTTTCTCCGTACCTCATGTGCGTTGACCGCTGGCAGCCATTGGGTCGAATCTATCCAGTAACTTCGGAAAGGAAGACCGTAGGTGAACGCCCGGTGGCCACCGCCCAGGAAGTAACTCCCAGGCTGGTGTTTGACTTCGGAGATTTGCCCTTAATGGAGGAATGGAGAGGAAGACTGCAGACCAAACTGGAAGAGCGACGGGGGGTGTTTTCCATAAGTGATATGGATGTGGGGTGCAGTCGCAGCACCCGCCACACCATTCGATTGAGTGACACCGCGCCGTTCCGCGAACGTTCCCGCCGCATAGCACCCCGAGATGTGGAAGAGGTGAGGAGACTATTAGCCGAGATGGAGGAAGCCGGTATTGTTCAGGGATCACGCAGTCCCTACGCCTCATCTATCGTGGTGGTTCGCAAAAAGAATGGGACCGTACGTCTCTGCGTAGACTATAGGACATTGAACAACCGCACGGTACCTGATCAGTACACCCTCCCATGCATCGAGGATCTCCTGAACGCCTTGACGGGAAGTAAATGGTTCAGCGTGCTGGACTTGAGGTCGGGGTATTATCAGGTGCCCATGGACCTGGAAGATCAGGAGAGAACCACTTTCATCTGCCTGCTAGGGTTTTACCAGTTCACCCATATGCCGCAAGGGATATGTGGGGCTCCTGCCACCTTTCAGAGGTTAATATAAAAGATGCTGGGAGATATGAACCCGCAAGAACGCTTGGTGTACCTGGACAACATAGTGTTCGTGAAGACGCTGGAGGACCATGAGGAGCGGCTGATGAAGGTGTTGGATCGACTTCAAAAGGTGGGACTTAAGCTGTCCCTGGACAAATGCAAGTTCTGCCGCACGTCCGTGACATATGTGGGCCACATTGTATCAGCAGAAGGGATATCCACCGATCCAGGGAAGATAGAGGCAGTGGTGAACTGGCCCCGGCCCAACAACATCCAGGAACTACGGTCCTTCCTGGGGTTCTGCGGCTACTACCGGCGATTCGTGGAAGGCTACTCAAGCGAAGCTAAAATCCTGAATAACCTCTTAAAAATCTATCCTGAAGACCCAGGCAGGAAAGCTACCACTGCACAAACACCCTTTGGAGAGAAATGGACCCCTGCTTGTGAGCAAGCCTTCTTGAGATTCAAAACCAACCTAACACAGGCCCCAGTGCTGGCCTTTGCCGATTCCGACCGAGAATACGTTCTACACGTGGATGCCAGTTTCAGCGGCTTGGGAGCAGTGTTGCACCAGAAACATGATACAGGTCTCCGATCCGGTGGCGTATGCGAGTCGAAGCTTGACCCCAAGCGAACAGAACTATCCCGTCCACAAGTTGGAGTTCCTAGCCCTCAAATGGGCTGTAGTGGACAAGCTACATGATTACTTGTATGGGGTACAGTTTGAAGTCAGAACAGATAACAACCCAATGACTTACATCAACACGTCCGCCAAATTGGATGCGACAGGTCACTGATGGTTGGCGGCGCTGGCTAGCTATCGGTTCAACCTTAAGTACAAACCAAAGCCCACCAACATAGGGGCCGACGCTCTGTCGCGGAGACCTGGGCTTCAACCTACCACTGATGAGGAGGTGTGGGAAGAAATTCCGGGGCCTGGCGTACGTGCTTTATGCTCACTAGCAGCAGTGGTCAACGATCAGGTGGCTTTCTCGGAGTTAGGACTAGCTGATTCACTAGGGTGTCAATCCCGATCAGTCCCCCGGGCGTACCGACGTCCGGAAGGAATGAACATTACGGAGGATAAAATTATCTCCTGGAAAGAATTGGTGCAACATCAGATTCAAGACCCAGTGGTGGAGCTCGCTCGCCAAGCCCTGCAACAAAGGAATCCCTCTATCCTTAAGCAAGCCCCAGAGAACTGGTGAAACTACTGCTGAATGAGTTCGGAAAATTCGAACTGGAAAACTGCCTACTGTATCGGGTCATACTGTACCATAATCATCCCGACCGGCGACAACTATTCTTGCCTCAAAGTTTGAGAAATATGGTCCTCTGGGCACTACATGATGATCATGGCCATTTGGGCGTTGACAAAACGTTCGGGTTACTTCGGGACCGGTTCTATTGGCCAAAAATGAGAGAATCAGTGGAAATGCATTGCCGACGGTGTACTCGCTGTATACAGAGGAAGACACTCCCAACTCGGGCGGCCCCCATGGCCCATCTGAAAAGCTCCAGCCCCATGGATTTGGTGTGCATGGATTTCTTGTGTATCGAGCCAGACACCCAGGGCATCGGTAACATACTGGTGATTACAGACCACTATACAAGATACGCCCAAGTGTTCCCCACCAAAGATCAACGGGCGGTGACCGTGGCTAGAGTATTGTGGGAGAAATACTTCATTCATTATGGATTACCGAACCGGCTACATTCTGACCAAGGCAGGGTTTCGAGAGTACTCTCATTAGAGAACTGCTGAAGTTGTTGAATATAGCTAAGTCACGGACTAACTCGTACCACCCGGAAGGGGATGCCATGCCCGAACGGTTCAACCGAACGCTACTTGACATGCTGGGGACATTAACAGGCTCTCAGAAGACTGAGTGGAGCAAGCATGTGGAGACGTTGGTGCATGCCTATGACTGTACTCGACATGAGTCTACAGGGCATACTCCGTACTTCTTGATGTTTGGAAGAGAAGCTAGGCTGCCCGTGGATGTGCGACTGCAGACATCTACCGATGGGGTATCCAACAGGACGCACTTTCGATATGTACAACGGTTACAAGACAGTCTGCAGCAGGCTTATAAATTGGCTGAGAAGGCGGCGGCGCAATTGAATGCGAGTAACAAAAGGCGCTACGATCACAAGGTGCGACATAAAGAATCTGCCCGGGGGATGCAGTTCTCCTTCGTAATCTGGGCATTCCAGGAAAGCACAAACTGGCTGATCGGTGTATGAGGTGGAATCACAGATGCCTGGCCTCCTGGTATACCGCATCAAGGACTCCGAAGGCCGGGTAAAGGTATGGCATAGGAACGATGTGCTCCCCATACCTCAAGTAGGGGACAACGACTTGGAAGTGCCCACTGTTTCAATCGATGGAGAAGCAGAAAGTACAGAGGATGGCCCAGAGACTGTAATAAATGCCACCTCTGAGAATACTATGGAAGGAACCTCTCAAAGGGGCCTTCCGACCGTGGGGGCATCTCCCGAAGGAGCTACGGGTAAAGAGCCCCTTGGTTCAACAACAGATACGTTGACTCCAGTGAGCCAGCCACTAGACCCGCTGAGCCCGTGCTTTGTGCCTCGAAAAGACTTTGTAGAGCCATTAAGCCCCTCCAGGGCAGAGTTTGACATGCCAAATGAAACTTGCTACTCTCCTGAGGAAGTAGCCGAAGAACAGCTTCGCAGAAGCCAAAGAACTGGTCAACCTCCAATGAGGATGGCTTATGAGCAATTCGGGGCACCCCATTATGAGGCTCAGCAGTGGGCTCGCCATAAAATGAGATCTGTAATTGGCATGTTTAGTGAACTGTATAACCTCATGTAGATCATACAGAGTAAGGTGAACAGAAATGTACATATGTATGGCATATTGGCACCCAGGGGCATGAATCTAGACTGGGAGTTGAAGCACTTTCTCTGATGTTTTTCATATGTAATTTCTATCATGTATGCATATTGATTATTTGCGATCATTATAGGTTGTTTTGCTCCACAATTGGAGATAGTCTACTAGATTTCCTATTGTATATATCTTTTTGCATGATAGATTCATTCTATTTAAAGTCTGATTTATGAGGTTGTTTTTTCATCATAGTATGTATACATGTTTGCTACATTGCAGAATTGATTCATGTAGCTGGCTATATCTTATACATATATTAGTCCACAAGGTTGACTTTGGATATTCTATCCATGTATTAGTTTTTATACCTTTATACATCTGGTCTATATACTACATAGCTGAATATGTCAATCCTTAAATATACAGCCGTATATGTTTATCCAAAAATGAAATAATTGAATTTATGGATAATTAACATTGTACTAATTATGTATTGTATATGTGTTCTTCCATTGCTATTATATGGTCTCAGTTTGTGTTTTAATTTTTATTTTCATCAGCATTGCACTGTTTTTAACACTGCGCTGCATTGTTTTTACATTCACTTTGTGTTTTGTATCTCTTCAATGTATACTCCCCATTATGCGTTCTCCCGCAGCCCCAGCTTTCATGAGAGGCGAGCATTCAGCGTGGCATCCCATTGGTGATCAGTTTCCACCAATGGGAGACGTCAGGGCTGTTGCTCACGCGAGATTTCCACTCCGTGACGTCACTGTTGGGGGCGGGGGATCACATATTTATACGGGAGGGTATACAGACGCAAACTAACTCTTTGACAAAGGGACTTGTTCCCGAAACGTGTCAGAGTAGCCCTGTACCCCTTACTTATCACTCAATAAAATCTTTTAACCGTTTTTGCTGGTTTGTAGCCCCCATCTTCTACACCGTTGTGCTCCGTTTCTTGGACCCCTTGGGACATCACTTTTCTCAGAAATGTAAATATGTATGGTTACGTTCCCAAGCGGGGACGTTGGATTCTGCGATGGGGAGAATGTTGGGGTGTGTGTGTGTTAGGCACCTTATGCTGCTGCAGTGCGTGCCCGGGGGAGTGGTGTAGGTTCCGCGGCCGCACGATGGTATAGGGCGCCGCTATGTTTGTTGCGCAACATTTAGAGAGCACCGGCAGAGCAGAGAGTTCGCGCATGCGCAATGCAAGCGCGCGAACAACGGGCCAATAAGGGAAAGGCTCCATTGGTGTACTACAACTCCCAGGAGCTCTAGCACAGTCACCTGATGTCTGGGAACCAATCAGGGGGTTGGAATCGCGGGAGGAGGAAAGGGAAGCGTGGGGGAGAGACCACGATAGGCAAAATGCCTGGTTTAGGAGGTGGGTAAATGGAGTAGTTACCCCAGGGTAGGTAGTAAGGCCTACTCGGAAGGTGACGGGAGGGGTTAATGAAAGAGTTAACTCCTCCCACTACCACTCTAGAGGCCTAACCACCCACCCTGGGACAACAACCCCTTCACCCACCCCGTCTACCCCAAAAACACATTATAATCCAATACAAACACCAATACAATACATTGAATAACCTGCTCCCTCCCCCTCCCCAAACACATACTGTACAGTAATGGGTGAAATCCTTTTATCCATTTCTGGATAAAAGCACATTTGCCCATTAAAAAATAAAACATAACCAAAAGATGCGGTTCAGCTCCTGAGACCCACTACTACACTACTGTATTATCAAAATAAAAGCAGCTTCATTACCTTAGCGGCTAGCCGCTAAGGCAATGAAGGTATTAAGCCAGAGTACCTGGATTATTGGGGGTAAAGAGGGTGGGTGAAGGGGGTAGTTGCTCCAGGGTAGGTGATTAGGCCTACCGGGAAGGTTGCGGGAGGGTTAACTCCTTCACTACCATAGCAGTGTTAACTGGGGGCGCAGCTCAAGAAGTTTGCGCACCCCTGCCTTATATGTAGTTCATTATTTTTTTTAATAGTAAATGAGCTTGGCCTTTTTGTTCTCAGGCATTAACTCTATCATAGTGCAACATGCACACCATCTGTTCAATACTAGAAAGGGTCAAGGGTTATCTGTTTTCCCTAGCTGTTATCTCTATAAGGCTTAGAAGTCGACATCCTATCACTGCTTACTTGACACTGCTGAAATATTACCCTAAAAAAACAATACTCCTTAAGATTCTTTGCAGTCATCTAAATCAATTCTGCAATCAGTTCCCTGTGACTAGCCACTTTGATATATATGAACTAGAGGATTATGTAAATCCTGACAAGAGAATGTTTTTCGTTATAAAAATAGTTTCAAGATGATCACGGAGAACAATGTAGCCCTTATAATAATACATCTTTTAATATGGTGAACCACAAATGTTTTATGAAAATGTATGGAATGAATATACTGTAAAAATGCAGCTTATGTACAATATAAAGGCACATGTTTTCTTAAGACATTGCTGGTCCTTTTTAAAAGTTTAGAAGAAACTAAAGGTTGTTTCCCAAATTTTAAATGCTACTACTGTAGATGCACAATCGCCAAAAATTGGAAACAATCTGTTCCCCCATCTTTAAACCAAATAAATAATAAAATCTGGTATATAGTCTACATGGAAAAACTCCCAGCCTACCTAAACGGTTCCACTTCGCAATTTTCGGAAACTTGGGCTCCTTGGTTTCGACGTGCAGGTATATCCCCATATTTAGATTCGATTATTTTGAATGGAGTGATTTATGTTGTATTTAACCTATTATTTACTATGGTATATGGTTTCAAATGCTGTTCCCTTCCCCGCTCCCCTAATCCCCCTCCCTTCCAAATATGTAAACACTAGATTATTTGCAACACTGTACCATTGTATTTCCCCCCTCCTTTTTTCTTTTTGTACTCCTTTTTTTATTTTTGAAAAAAATAATTAATAACATTTTTTAACACCTGTAATCAGCCATGAGGTGTTGGTTAATTGTCTACCAGCAGTTAACCACCAAACTGCTGGATTAGAGGCACATTTCTGATCAGGGATAAATCCACTGTTACATAACTCCCCTGTTTGTGGGAAGCTCGGGCTTGACACGGCCAAAGTCGCCAAGGAGAACTTTTTCCAAGTCCAGTCTTTCTACTGACCACGTGGTCATGAGCTTACCCCTGTGTCGGGCGCTCCTCTTTTTGTAGGCAGACTGTATGGCGACAGTCGCCAAGCGTTTATGCAAATCGCTTTCTCTCGCCATCTTTCCCATGTACTCCACTTTAGCACCAAATGTCCATTTCATGGTATCACAAGAGAACCCAAAAACAGCCACCTGAGCCCTCAGTTCTTGAAGCTGTCTTCCTGCACTTTTCCCATTCAATTTAGTCACCAGTTCAGCTTCTTTGGGATTGAGTTGCGATTCCAGCTCCATTTCCAGAGAATGTCCTATCTTTTCAGCTTCCTCTGCTAAGGATTCTCCTGGCTTTGATTCTGCACTCCTACCTCTGTTTTTTGCCTGTTGGGCGGTTGCAGGTTTGGCTAGTGCTTTCTTAGGTGGCTCAAACTTCGTAATCTTGTTTTGAAGGTGAGTAGGTTTCACCAGCTCTCACTGTACCCTTGTCCTCACGGGCATTAGTTACTGTGGGATACCGATGCTTGGGCAGAGCCAGTACCTTTTCCCGTATTGGAGGAATCTGTAAGTTACTGGTCTGCAGTGTCTCACTCTGTTTCTTGAGTGTTTCCTGCCATTCTCCTTTCAGGATCTTTATTTCTTCCCCGTGCTTTCTATGAACTTGCTTCCATCTATCATTCATTATTTTGTGGAGCACTGTGAACTTCTTCGCTTGGACCACAGATACTTGTCTCAGTTTTTGGACTTTTTTGCACTCCCTCTTGTACCAAGTCACCTGACCTCTAAACTTAGCCTCTAGCGATGCTTTGGCGATTGTCAGGGTAGCCTTCAGTTTATCATGCTGCTTTGCGAGGACACACTGGGTAATCAGACGTTTCTGCAGCACTTGTATTTCCTTAGCGGCCTGCAGATTTTCTTCCTGCAGAGTTCGCTGCTTCTCTTCGGCATTCTGGAGGTGTGTATGCAGACGTTGCAGTCGGTGCTCTGCTTCAAACTTTTCATCCTCCAAAAGTTTCTTTATTTTTTCAAGCTCGTGCAGCTTTTCATTCTTTTCATTGACGTGGTCTGTCAAATCAGAATTTTCTTCTTTTAGTCTTAAATTGTCTCTTTTGCAGTCTCTGTAATATTCAGGGCCTCCTTGTAGTCCCCCTTCCATTTACGCACTTCGGCTTTGAGACTCCTGGTCTCCTGATGTGAGACTTCCATCTCTAGGTGGAGGGTCTGAAGCTCCTTCTGAGAGACTTTAAGATCCGTATTAAGACTGAGGATAATTTTTTGAGAGATGTCCAGTTCCTTAGTGAGACTGTGAAGTTCCTTTTTAGAGACTTCTAGTTCTGTGCGGCAACTACTGATCTCTTGGTGTGAGGCATCCAGTGCTGTGGAGAGAGTGTGAACCTCCTTCTGGGATATGTCCACCTCTGTCCGGACACTGTTGACCTCCTGGTGTTTGGCATTCAGTTCTATGCGGAGAGTGTGAACCTCATTTTGAGAGACTTCAACCTCTTTATGGCACTTGCGAACCTCCTGCTGAAAGACTGCAATCTCCTTCAGTGCCTCCTCATACTTCTGCTTCAGATTAGCAATCATTCTATCGGATTGACTCTGCTTTTCATCCATGGAGGTAATAGTAGCGTTTGCTCAGTCTTGAGATCATCCAATTCTGTCCTGGCCAAAGAGTACATTGTGAGCACATTCTTCTGTAGCTCCACGTTATTTTTCAGTAGCTCTGCGTAATCATCTTTCTTCAGTTTCAATTGTTCCCGGAGCAGATCACAGTCACGCCTGGCAATTTTCAGGGCATCTTCAGGGCTGGTCAAGGGATCGTCACTCATTGGTTCCGGCTCCGCTTCCCTGGTATGGTTGGTTGAGGGTTTCTCACTATTAGCACAGGACAGACACTTCTTTGGGGTACACGACTTCTGCCTTGGGCCCTCTGGATATTCAGTCATCCGTGGGACGAATTCTCCATTTTCTCTAGGCTGCAGGGCATCTCAGACCCCCTTTTCCTCCGCGGGATCTGCAGATGTGTCTGTTCCTTCCACGGTAAGTGAAGACCCTTTTTTCTTTTTCCGCCTTTTTGTTTTTGATGACTCCGTCCCATCAGGGACACTGGGGTCTCCGTCTTTATTTGAAATTTCAGCAGCTTCACTGTATCCGCCATGTTTTCCTTGCAGTTGCGTTAGGTGGCGTAAATATTCAGCGATCTGCTGTTCCCGCTCTTCCTCCTGCCGATCACATTCGTCATCATAGAGAGCGGTCTTTTCGGTTCGTACCGAGTTCAGGCACCCCCACCATTCTTGGGGTGTTCTGTGGGTGCGATTTAGTTCGGGTTCCCCGTAAGAGATGTCTTCCTCCTTATCGGACCGGAAGGGCTAATCTTCCGTGGGGTAGGGTTCATTACAGGAACGCCGATCTTGTCCTCCATTTTGGGGCGACCAGGTGTATTTTTCTTCCTGACCTCAGGAGGCGCTATTGCAACAGTTATCACTGTATTTGCTAGAACCCCAAATTGTTGTAGTCCTACAGGTGGGCCTATTTTGCTTGTAGAGGTCGCAGCTCTCACAGGCATCTCTGTAGACTTTTTCTTCCCTTGGGTACGTTTTACAATATTAGCAGTACTGTGCAGGCATTCCCTCATCGTCTGAATAAGGCCTGAAGGGACACTGCTCCGTGTGGTGGGGTTCTTTACACCAGGAACACATTTTCTTCCCCATTTTTGCAGAGTCTGTATTTGACTTCAGCTGGGTGGCCATTTAAAATTCCCAGAATCAGTACCTTACGTCTGCCTATACTCCATTCACAGGTGGTAGTCCTATGCGGTGTGGCAACCTTTACTTCCAGAATCAGTACCGCTCGTGGGTCACCATCTGTATTCACTGCTTCAGCGCAATTTTTTTAAAAGAAAACAATAAAGCCTAGCTCCTCTGGAGCGCTAACTCACTTCTTGAACCCTGACTACGGCTGGAAGGCAAAGCCCCTTTATCAACAACCATATTACACATTATTGTGATAGGCACGTAAGGTTTACCTGCTTCAGCAGTCTCTCTCTCTCTTCTTGGGATTGGGGAAAAGAGTCCATCTGTGGTTTTGTGGCTTTCTTCAGTGCTGTGTAGATTTCCTGACTGGATGTGTATCCCTTTAATTCTGGTCTCTGCTGCATGTGATTCTTTGCTTTGTGGCTCAGGCTGTTTGCAGGAACTATATGCAGGAAAATAACCACATTTTTCACAGGCAGTGCAGTTTTGCTGCCTGGATGTGTTTCTTTGGTTTTGTTGCTCAGACCGTTTACAGGAACTATGCAGACAAAAGCACAAAAATTTTCACAGGCAGTCTCCGGGGCCCCTTTGAACTTCAAGGGCCACCTCTCATCCCACTTCTGACACCATATGTAAGAGATGTGTGCAGAGGTATGCAATGGAGACCATTTTTAAGGTGAAATTAAAATAAGGCTTTATTGCGCCTGTCCCTTTTAACACAGCAAAACATATGAAAACAACAAACGCCTATCCCTGTTTAAGGGCTAATTTACTTCCCCAGTCCCTTTCTCCAGGGCTGGAGGGATAATCCCATTACCACCCTATTCCCCAAAGTCTCAAGAGATACCTTAAAGCAGGTGGCCCTTCATGTCAGTCTCTGGTAGGTTCCTGGGTCCCCTGTGTCCAGGAATATAGGTCTTTGGGTGTCGTTCCAAAAAGTACAAGCAAATGTTAACCCTTAGCACGCTGTTCCTGTGCAGAGAGGAGTAGCTCTTGCGGAGCCCCATCAGGCATCCACCTTTGGGGCAACACAGATGTACACTGAAGGGGTTCAGATTGAATGCAGCTGTGAATTCAAAGTTCTTTGTCCTCTTGGCTCATTAATATTCCACTGGGTGGGGTGGATGATCCAAAAAGTATAAACAAATGTTAACCCTTAGCACGCTGGTCCTGTGCAGAGGGGGGAGCCCCATCAGGTGTCCGCCTTTGGGGCGATGCAGATGTACTGTGTGAAATGAATGGTGATTTTAGCATGATTACACAGAGCACACTTTGATGAATCTAGGGTTTAAGTAGTAACTTAACAATGAACACAACCTTTAAAGCACGAGAACGCAGTTTCAATCCCATTGTCAAGTCTCCTTGTGATCTTGCACAAGTCACTTTACCTGTCCATGGGGCCTATTCAGGTAGCTTCGATAAAATTGCGGCTATCTCGAACGGTTTGGCATGACCCCATCGAACGGTTTGACATTTGTGTTATCACAAATATAAACAGCTTCATTACCTTAGCGGCTAGCCACTAAGGCAATTAAGGGGTTATACCTGAATAGCTGGTTTGTTGGTACAGGGGGTGGATAAAGGGGTAGTTGCCCCAGAGTGGGTGGTTAGGCCTGCTGTGAAGTTTGTGGGCTACTACCACTAAGGTAGCGAAGGGGTTAACCACACCCGCTACCCACCCGAGAGGCTTAACCACCCAACCTTGGGGCAACAACCCCCTTCACCCAATCTTTCTACCCCCAAGAAACATTAAAATACAACAACCCTACTACGCACCTCCTCTACCCCTCTACCTCCAACAACCCCCCCCGCCCCACCCCAACACATACAGTACAATAATGGGCAAAATTACTATTATCCAGATTTGGATAACAGCTCATTTGCCCATTATAAATAAAACATTATCCAGCCAGCATAAAGTAAATTAAAGTTCTACTTACCCCGTCCTCCACGTCCATGTCCTCTGTGGGCAGCAACAGTACAATCAAAAAACAAACTAATGGCCACTAACCCCTTTATCACCCCAGCAGTTATTAACCGCTATAGTAATTAAGGGGTTAACCCCTCCCCCTCTACCCACCCGGGACACTTAACCATACTACCCGGGGAAACTACCCCACCCCACACCCCTGCTACTCATTGACTGGAACAGCATCGTCCGTAAGAAGTGAGATGATGTGGGCCACCTTGGATCTTGAGGAAACAAAACGAGAAGGGGTGATCTCAAACTGTATAAAACACTGGTTTGGGAAGCCTCTACACCCTTGGGGATCCCCGGCATAACGATTAGGCGTCGGAAGGTGGGGCTCGGTAGTAGTCGTGGTGGGCATTAGAATAGCAGCAGAAGTGGCAGTAGCTGGCAGAATAGGTAGAGGAGAAGCCGTCTGTGCCTGAACAGTCAAGAAATGGAGGCTCTGCTGGAGCAGGTCCACCCGTCTGTCATTTTGCTCAAGGTACCTCTCTAGTCTGGAAAACATGTTGGCATGTGACAACAAAGTTTGCTCCACCTCAGCGGGGTCCATGTTTGTGGGGCTGAGCATACTGTCATGCTGTGCTCACCACAAGCAAGGCGGGACTACGGTGCTGAGGTGGGAATGGATATAACGTACCCACAGCCACGAGGGCACGCCTGGAGTGTAGATTTGATCGGGGTAGGTGGGTCAGGGTTGGAGAGGAAAGAATGGTTGATATACTTGCCAAGGTCAGAGTAGGAGAGGTGCGGAACGTTGCAGGTACTATTAGCCATGTCCGGGTTTGGAGAAAGTAGAGTCGTCATTGTCCGGTTGCCAAAGTCAGGTTTGGAGATAGTAGAATGGTCGTTTGTCTGAATGCTGAGGTCAGATCTGGAGAGGTGCGGATCGTTGTGGAAAGCCGGGTCGGTACACAGAATGAGGAGCAGCAAGACAAGGCAAGACTGTGTAGGCAGAGAGTGGTAAGAACAACATATCTGGTTCTATGCTCAGCCGATTTGCCTGTGTGCTAGCTGAGCATAAGTAGGAAAGGAGGTCCAATGAGGATCCTGCAGCGTGGGGGTGTGTGTCTAGCAGGGGCTGTGGTAGGCAGATTGCAGGGAGAACCTCTGAGAGTAGGGAGGCAGACCTTCAGGGCTAGAGTGGCCACGTGCGCACCGCGGGCGCCCGTGATTGGCGCTATTTAGTTTGGGGCGGGCGCGCACGTATGGTGGTGCAGCGGGGACCGCCTGACCCGGCAGGAGGTGGAGGCAAGCGGCACGGAGGGACCTGCGGCGGCGATGCACGCGTGCGGCCTGTGCGGGAGCTGGACCCAAAGGTGGAGCCGTGGCCGACTGCATGCGCAGGAGAGAGAGGAGACCTGGTCGTGGAGGAAGGTAAGCGGGGAGTGCGCCAAAGGTGGTGTGACTCCCCGATCCTCACACAGAGAAGCCGGGGAAGAAGACGTTCAGGGCAAGAATACTGAAGCAGGCCCCTGCACCAATTTGAGGCTAGTTTCTTGTCCTCCAGTTGATGAATGTCTCACTGTGTTTATGTATTTTGTGTGTTTGCTGGGTTGCCTGAATAAACTTTCATTTTTTCAATTAGTGTGTCCTGTCTGGTGATACTGATCTCGGTGGTTTCGGTGTTAAAAGTTCTGGTCCCTCATGAGAGTCAACTCTTTCAAGTTCACATTCAAGACAACATGTTAGCTTAAAAAAAAAATTGGTTAATTACATTTTGAGTAATGCTGGATATGCAATATTATTCTTTTTGTAAAAAGACGTGGCCGTATTTATTGGTAATTTGTATGGTTTAAAAAGTCAGAAAACTGTACAGATTGGCTGTCAGAGTTGGTACAACATCATTTAAATCATAATTGTTTTTGTGACATATTTGCCAACTGCTGTATATGTGAATAACCCCAGCTCTGGCTCGGTAGATCAAACACTTTTAGGCGGATACAAATGAAATACTTTCTAAAAACAACCCATAGAAATAATTATTTATCCTTTCGAGTCCGTCAACCTCCCAGGCCAGGTACCAGTGCCAATAAGTCATACTTGCCAACTAACTAGAAGTCATCAGTGTGGTAATGATTCAGTCATACAATAATGATTCAGTTGTGTTTTTGTATCCACTAATGCATGTATGTTAGTAACTTTGGTGCAACAGTGTACAATCTATAAGCTTATGCTTGCTGTATTTCACAGCTTTTGAGAGCACAGTCTGGGTTAAAATGCATAGCCAGTAAACCCACACACAGACAGCCGTTTCGACCTTAATGGGTCTCATCAGTGAGGGGTTGGTTATACTGGCTATGCAAAACGTACCCAACATAACTTAATTAAGTGTGCAATGCTTCATTTTGTCTCAACTCTATCTCCATCGCCATCTCTGCCTCCGCATTGTGTGTGTTGCATTGTGTGTGTGTGGAAGTGTGGGTAATTATTGTGGGGGAGATTGAGGGAGCGGGACTGAATAAAAGGTGGGTAATTAAGTGATAGCGGAGAGAGGGGGTGGAAGAAGGAGGTGGGGGGATGGGGGAGAGAGAGAAATACACGTGGAGAGGGGAAAATAGAGGAGGTGGCTCACGAAGGTGTGAACGGCAGGGGCTCACAAGGCCGCCGACACGTGGGGGTGGGGGGGGGGGGTGGGCGGTCTACTTATAGGTAATGTTAGTGGATCTGTTTAGAACACATCATGTTTAAAAGATCTGTCACATTTCTTTTATTCTTCCTTAAATAAGTCTGTATCCCTGCCAAGTCTGAAATGGCGCAACCTCCCTACCTAACAGAGTACCGTACTCATAAAAAACTCCATTACCATGTTTATTACAAATGACACAATCGCAAGCAGAAGAGTAAAGCGCTTAATACAAATCCCCAAATGTCTACGTACATATTAAAAAATATATATATTATATTTGAGTCATCCAAAAAACTTGGTGTTTATTGTAATTTCGCCCCAAAAATAGGGCATCTGGCATTTGTCAATATCACTTGTAGGAAGGAAAAGGTACAAATCAAACACCTTCGTTTGGCCTTTTCATTATTTCTTTTATATATTTTTTTCACTGTAAACAGTATTTTAACAATATTAAAGAAGAAAAAAAAACCCCAGGTAAATCAGACTTGCAGAGGCATCTCCCTGTTAATATTAATAAAAAATATAAAAATTTTGCAATAAAAAAAAACAAAACGTAAAAATAGAGATCATTGTGTAGCACACAGCTCAAGAATACCACTGATCAGGGATCATTTACCAGAATTATATTGACTTTGAATGCAATGTGCTGAGCTGCAGTAAAAGTTGTAATAACACAGGATACATACTTATTTAATTACATTTGTTGTGCCTGGAATAATGTTTTTGTTTCTGTTGTAGCCATTTAAATGTTTGAATATTAATAAGTAGAACAGAACAAATGCGGTGATGGGGACATATCATAGAGGATAAGTCATTCACAAAGATGGCTCTATTTTGTATTCTGTAGTGATTTATATTCACCTACGTTACCCTCTACTATGTTATCAACAGATTTATTGTAATATCCTTTTCTTTTATTCATAGACCAATGCATTATTCTTCAAATGCGTACAAAATGTATTCTCTTCCTATGCACACCTGTCCTTTAAAAAGAATAATGGAAAGTTAGAATTCCATTCAGGTGTAACCCATGCTATCAATTTACCTTATCTACAATATCCCTGCCATTCGATCATGTACACATCTTCTAAAGTTGTATGTAAAGACACAAGGCTTTTCTTTCCATCAAGATGAAAATGCACCTCTTCTACTGTAAAGTGTGACACAAAGATGAAAAAAAAAAAACTTTCCAGCAGGTTATAAAAAATGCTCCATAATTATCCCTGTTGGATATGTTCTATGCTATCTTTGATCTATAATGTAGAATATGTCAGGCAGACCAAAGTAGTTTTATATGGAGTAAATAAGACAAGCTGAGTAGTCTCATGGTTAATTGATTAAAAAGGTTCACAAAAAGGTGCAAGATCAAAGAGGAACATAATGGTTTCATATTACTCTAGAGAACAGTCAGTCCATGTATTTGACAAGCTGACCTTGAACAGTGATGCACCATTCTCAACAACAATGTGCTTCCTTAAAACAAATTGTTCTTGTCTAGGTATTACTTTTTATGCAATAGTTGTGTCTCACTGCAAAATGTGCCAGGTAAGAACTTTGAGTGCTCTAAACAGTGTATTGATGTTTAAATGAGACACACAATCACAAACCATAGTTATAGTACAGTGCCAAACTGCATGTATACATGAAATCTCTTAATTTGTTATGGACAACTGTGTTGTGCTTAATGCATAAAAGATAGAGGTGTTTATTGCTTGCAAAAGGACGGGGGTGGGGGGGGGGGGGGGGCGTTCTGGCAAAGGTAGGATATCTTCCAACAGTATTTGAACAAAAGTTCTTCTGTCACGGGAGACCAGGTATTTACACCTTTATACCGGGATCATATCACTGAGCAAAACCAAGAAGTAAAACAAATTACGATTTATTCCTTAGAAACAGACGCACACACAATGGATTACAATATACAGGAGAAAACACACTTACTGGGGTCTGGGCTACAAAGCTAAACTTTCCTAGTCTAAATAGTCCATAAAACAAAGTCTTTAGGTTGACCGGGACTCAGCCCGAAAAGTCCTGGAACTCAAATCGGCATGGGTTTCCAGACGCCAACGCTGTATCTCTTCCAGAGATGACAAAATCCCTTGACCGGGAGATAGTACCAAACGTCCTGGTACTCTTTTCGGCGTGTACGCTACGCTCTCTCCTCAGAACTTGGCCCCGAAAAGTGGGACTTCTCTGAAGCCGGTTGCTGCTATTTCTCCAAGCGCATATTGCGATGAGGTCAAATTTGCCACTGCTGTTTTGGTGCTTAGAATCGGAGGACTGGATTGGCTGCTGGGTTTCTTATAGTATTTCAGATTCATTCATGAAAAACTACAACCAATCCGAGCCTGGGAACTTTATCAGCCAATCAGAGGGCTGCCCGTCTTCCAAAGCCGGCAAGCGGTTCTTCTGAATGTAACAAGGTTAGTGGCTCCTCCTTCCCAGGTTTTAAGCCCGCCCCTCCCCACTTCCCTAGTTTGCAAGTTCCTCATTCTGCTGGAAGTTAGTGGCTCCTCCTTCCCAGGTTTTAAGCCCGCCTCTCCCCACTTCCCTAGTTTGCAAGTTCCTCATTCTGCTGGATATAGACCAACTGTGGTCTTTCTCCCTCCTAATAGAGGTATATTAGTATTTTATCTGGTAGTGTTAGGACTTGCGAACAGGTGTCTGCCTTGACGTGGCTCGCAAGCTTACAACGCTTTGGCCAAAGGGTTAAACTAAATGACCCTATTTCAAGAGAATATATAAGTATTTTACTGTGTATTTCTGTCATGTTAGATGTAGCATTGGGCTTCTCTGTCGTCTGTTCTATACATATGCCACGCTCAATAGCACTCCATTTTGACACACATACATATATATATATTTTGTGGGGGCTCAGGGGTTTCCAAAAAGAGCTTGCTGGGGTTCTGTGTTTTGTTAACCCATTCTCAGCTGTTCCAGCTGGTGGAGGTTAGTGGCTCCTCCTTCCCAGGTTTTAAGCCCGCCCCTCCCCACTTCCCTAGTTTGCAAGTTCCTCATTCTGCTGGATATAGACCCACTGTGGTCTTTCTCCCTCCTAATAGAGGTAAATGAGAATTTTAATCCTAATAGAGGTATATTAGTATTTTATCTGGTAGTGTTAGGACTTGCGAACAGGTGTCTGCCTTGACGTGGCTCGCAAGCTTACAACGCTTTGGCCAAAGGGTTAAACTAAATGACTCTATTTCAAGAGAATATATAAGTATTTTACTGTGTATTTCTGTCATGTTGGATGTAGCATTGGGCTTCTCTGTCGTCTGTTCTATACGAATGTAACAAGGGCATGTGCGAGTTTGCCACCTTAACCACTTGTTATTCAGAAGCCACCAGCTGGGTTAGGTGCCTCCAAGTCTGGGAAGGCAAATGCTAGCCGGGATGGCCGGCATTGTTTCCCGGACGTGGGTACTCCACCTAACCATCCTGCCCAAATGGTTTTAACACTTCTGGCAGCATCTGTGGCTTTCAAGTACGGACCTAGGGCAGACTTAGTGGCACCACAAATTGGTAGGCCACTAGCCCCCCTCAGAGTACCGTCTTTGAAAGTCCCAGCTTATAACTATAATACATTTACAAACATCTCAGTTTAATAAAATACTTTTACACGTTTACCTTGTCTAAGTCTTTTGGGCTATGAGGGGTGGAATGGTACTATATACTTTTATTCCCACTAGCCGTATCCCTCACATACTGTAACCCTGACTGTAAAAACTGACAAAGTTGAGACATTAGGGGGTCTGGCATAACAACATAACAGCATTTAGGATGAAGCCATTTTGTGTGAATATTTCAATCCGCCATCTTGCCTTGTCTTTGTGAGTCTAATTTCTGTGTTTCATTTCTGTATAAACAAATGTGTGAAGCAGAGAATGGAATTTTTTCGCTCCTAGCTAAATTTATTGACTCTTCCTCATCCAATCAGCTTCAAATTAAAAGAGTAAACAGGCTAAAGGTTATGAGAACCCATGAGATAAACTTAGATTCTTGCAGTAGAACAAATTCTCATAACGGGTAATGTTTAGTGACGTGCAAGCCCCCCCATAAAGGGGTGGAGCTTTAGGATTTAGGGTATAAATATATGGCATACCATTTATTGTGGAGAGAGCTTTTGTTTTGAAGCTGTCTCCGTTGTGCACTTGACTTGAATAAATTCACGTGTTATTCTGTTTCAAAATAACCTCAGACTGTGTTTTTTATTTACGCTTTCACAGATGGCGCATTCCGAAATAGGGACTCAATATCATCGGAATCGAGCACCCGGATGAATCATTCCTCCATCACTCAAACCTGAGCGCTCATATGAATCAAGGTAAGGCTACCTGCATTTTTTAGACAAACAGCCTGATTAAATTGTTTTGAGTGGTGCGTGGAGCTGATTTTTGAACGGTGTCTTATCTGATGTGACGAGTTAGAATCCCTAGCAGTTTCACGTGAATTTATTATTCTCTGTTCCTGTATTCATTTTAAAGTGTAAGAGTTGTTAAGAGTTGTTAGGGGCTAAGGTAAGAGTCCCGTTAAAGGTTTTGGTGTTTTGGTGATGAAGGTGAGTGTTTTTGTGCTTAAAGGGATTGTTTTAAGACCGTCCTGGGTTGTGATAAATACTTTTGTTGTCTGAGCAGGACGGGTCCCTGATTGTACATTTGCTCTGTTTTGTCATTTACATACCAAGTGAGTTATTCATGGAGATCTGGTTAGAAAGTCTTATCTGTATCCATGTTATCAAAGTATAAGGTTTATCAGGACTGGGTTGGACCCGCTGAAGTGATTCAAGTTTTTCTTTGGTACAGTTATGGTGAGAAAATGTGATTGGGGAACAGTCTTGTGACATATTTACACTATTCAGAACAATAACATGCCAAAAGAGTTGTACCTAATCAGCTTGCGTTGATTATTGTAACGCTAAATTGTACAGGTCAATTAACAGTTGATTGCTGTAGCCGAAGTATTGTACAGGTCAATTAAATTTGATTTCTGTAACCGAAGAAGTATTGTACAGGTCAATTAAATTTGATTTCTGTAACAGGGGAATAATGGGAAACCAAAAATTCTCAAAGGATTGTGTGTCTGCAGACAAAGATAATAAAGAATGAATACAGAGAACGAAAAGAGACAATATAAATATATTTTGTTGGCCAGTGAATGGCACTGTTTGTACTATTATCAACTAATTGCGCAGATGTTTAAATGAAAGAGGGGTCTTTTTCTGTGGGATTGATAAGCTCAGGGAGCGCCGTCTCGTGTGTTTTTGAATCCCACAGGGAAACATACCTTATGTTAATATGGGTCAAAAGAATTATGTTGAGGGACAGAAGGGTCCCGCTGCATTAATTTTTACCATTGCCAGGACAGAAGTTAATATAATAACAAGTGAAAAAGAAAGTGTTTGGAAGGGACAGAAAGTGTTATGAGAAGCTGATTCGCTGTGTAGGAGAGAAGTTTGTGTCTATGTTCTTTGTGTGTCTGTATTGTGGTTTCTGTATTGTGTGTAAACCAGTAAAAACATGTCAATTGCATTTCTATAGGATTAGGATATGTTGGAGAGATTTTAAGCTTGCACGTATTGTTTAAATTATATAGGGTGTGTTCATAAGTTGATCTAACCTCAGTTTAGTTAATTGTCCCATTTTATTTTTTGAGAGGCCATATTTTTATTTTTGAAAGGTCATATTTTTTATTTTTGAGAGGCCATATTTTTATTTTTGAAAGGTCATATTTTTTATTTTTGAGAGGCCATATTTTTATTTTTGAGAGGCCATACATTTTTTCGGTTTTATTGCTGTGTAGAGAGCTCCATTTTTAACTTTGAGCTGAAGTTTCAATCCAGTAATTAATATTTAGAAGACGGAGAAACTGTATTGTTATCTGCTTTGCACTCAAGGTCTTTTTTTGGCGAAACGCCCGGGCTGGCAAACTGGCCAAGATAAACATGCTCTGAAATTTTTCTCTGAGTGTCTTTAAAAAATAACGCTGTCTGTGTGTTCGGCACTGTGCAAAGAGATTATATTACAAGAAATTTAGTGTGAAGTCCTATACAAAAGCATTTGACTATTATATGAATATGTGATATATTTTATAACTTTTAACCATTTATTTTTTCCATAGGTGTTCTATTTTATTATAAGCAGTAGTTATTGTTAAAATATTTGTAGAATGTTTTGCCAAAGTGGTGCATTGGGAGTCACCTCTCGTGTTTGGATATGTTCTAGGTATAGAGTTAAAGGACAGGTGATACCTAGTTGCAAATACAGTTACATAAGTGAGCAGGGTATATATTATATGCAAGGCATTTCATATTTTTAGCAGAATAGTTACAATGGAGTGTTTGGGGTGGAGGCCTGACTGGAATTGGCTAGGGGCATTTGTCTTAGTATAGTAATTGTTTAATTGGGAGTGAACACATTTTTGTCCATGACATTGGATAGTAGTGTATTGTAGTGTATGAATTTATGTACAGCGTCAAAAATGTACTCAGCACTTCACAAAGAATACAGTAGAGGGAATTATAATAGAATAATAAGTGCAGCAAAATCAGACAATAGGAAAGGAAATCCCTGCCCTTAAGAGCTTACAATCTAAGGTTTAAGGGAAATTTACAGAGATAGCAGGTGAGGAAATAAGTGCTGTAGATGGCAGTGCTTGGCCACAATGGGTGTGGTAGGAGTGACTGTGTGTGAAATAATAGCCATGAGTGCAGGCTATTGGGATGTTTAATTTGTGGGGCAAGTTTTAAGGTTAGTTAGTATTTTATGAAAAGGTTGATACCATTTGCATCGGAGGAGATGATAGTGAGGCATGAATGAGAGCAAGTGTGTATTGGGAGAAGAGATATTGGTCTGTAGTTTGAGACAGTGTTTTTGTCCCCACTTTTGAAGATTGGGACAGCTCTGGTAGTTTTCCAGGTCTTAGTGATATGGCCTGTAGACAGGATAGAGTTGATTATGGAAGCAATTGGTTTGACAATGGATGAGGCCCAAAGCCTTAGGAACTTAGATTGTAGTACAGTCAAGTCCACATTAGCTGCTTAGTTTTAAATATGAGGAGCATTAATAGGAGATACCTCTGTCTATATGCGGAAGTTAAGACAGTAGTAAACACATTGATACAAGAATTTGTTCCTAGGTATAAATTATCTCCCTATGAGACACTTATGGGATGACTTATGACTAACAGTAGTTCAAAGGAACAAATTAAGGACCATCTATTGGTAATAAAACAATTAATAAGTATTGTATGCCACTAATACATTTTTTGAGTCTCTCTAGGCATAAGGTATGATAAAAGTGCACCTACACGAGACTGAGTTAAAGGTCAAGTAGTTCCTAAACAAGCATGCTCTTCATCCCAGATGAAAGGGCCCGTAATAACCACCAATACAGCAATTAAAGTGGCAGAGTTCTTTCCCTGGACCCAAAATACAGTAAAGCTCATTCCAGCTCCACCAAAGACCAAAGGCACCTAAAGCACAGCCGCATCAAGTTAACGTTTTGACGAGACAAACTTTGACCGTTAACCAACGAGGAAAATAAGATACCAGGCAGAGGCCTGATCTTATCAGGAACATTTTATTTTTTTCAAAGACTCAAAACATTCTATTTTTTCAGAGACTCAATATTCCTGATTTCTATCAGAACATTTCATTTTTCAGAGACTCAATATTTTTTATTCTTTAGAGTGTGTTTAAGTTAGAAATTTAAGGTGTATGTACAATTGAGCCTTGATGGGAGGATTGGTTTCCTGGAAGCGTGGCTTGTGAAAGCTCTTGTATGTGTTTTGGCAGTACTCATCACTCTCTATGTTTGTGTCATATGCAGCAAAACTTTGATCCAGAAGTGTGTTGCACCTCCAACGAGAGGAGGGGGTCACCCAGGGGGTGTGTCAGCCACAAGGAAAGGATCATAAGTCAGCCATGTTGACCATCGCAGACATTGTCTGTTCTGATATTCTGAGTGAATGATGTATATAATGTGTGCAGGGGTGAGGATCATACATTTCGCTTCCACAGATACCAAACCCCCTCAATTCTCAGTAATAGCTGAAAATATATGATGATAGCGATAGATGCCATATCCTTTATCTAGCAACTGCATACCCAAAGAAAGGTTGCTTGCATAAAATAAGGTTTTTAGTATTATGTGTATAATTTCTGTATTTTCCCATTTTTTAAGGGAACCTCTTTAAAGGGTGTATCACACACTAGGAACAAGAATCAATGTATGAGTCAAGTGTCTCCACCAAACAATGAAACCTGTGTAAAAATGTATGTTCAGTCAGATAACAATTTACAGGAAGGATGTGGCCTTAATTTTGCAGTTTTTAATTTCATCATTAAACCAAGAACAGGTTCAGATCAGGCTTATGGCCTTACAAAACAGAATGGCTTTAGATTACATTTTAGCATCAAAATGAGGTGTATGTGCCCTAATTAAAGAACAATGTTGTGTTTTCATCCAAGATCAGAGTGGCAAGGTACAACATGAGTTAGATAAGATAGGAGAAATTCAAGAAAGACTTAGGAAGGAAGGTGACACAGACTGGGACCCTTTGGGGCTGACTGGATTGGTAGGATCACTAGGAGCGAAATTTTTGAATGCAGTAATGTGTGTGATTGTGATACTCGTTGTCATCTATGTTTGTGTTACGTTTGTCAAAGGCATGATCCACAAATATGCAACCCCATCTGCAGACATAATGCCATTGTTTGCAGAACCAATCTACAGCAGTCCCTTGAAGAAAGAAGATGCCAAGTACAATGTTCTAACTCTGGAAAAGAATTTGGCTATAACGCCATACGAGACTATGACTACATTTAGCAGGCACCCTCGTGCACTGTCCTACACCCTCAAGTAGCATTATGAAATGATGGAGCACCCTTGTGCCTCCCAACGTGTTTCTGGACTAAAATCATACCAATAATTCTCAAAAACAATGTTTTAAAGAATCAGAGGAGGGACTGACAAAGTTGAGACATTAGGGGGTCTGGCATAACAACATAACAGCATTTAGGATGAAGCCATTTTGTGTGAATATTTCAATCCGCCATCTTGCCTTGTCTTTGTGAGTCTAATTTCTGTGTTTCATTTCTGTATAAACAAATGTGTGAAGCAGAGAATGGAATTTTTTCGCTCCTAGCTAAATTTATTGACTCTTCCTCATCCAATCAGCTTCAAATTAAAAGAGTAAACAGGCTAAAGGTTATGAGAACCCATGAGATAAACTTAGATTCTTGCAGTAGAACAAATTCTCATAACGGGTAATGTTTAGTGACGTGCAAGCCCCCCCATAAAGGGGTGGAGCTTTAGGATTTAGGGTATAAATATATGGCATACCATGTTTATTGTGGAGAGAGCTTTTGTTTTGAAGCTGTCTCCGTTGTGCACTTGACTTGAATAAATTCACGTGTTATTCTGTTTCAAAATAACCTCAGACTGTGTTTTTTATTTACGCTTTTCACAAAACCTTATAGCCACATTGACTATTAAACATTTTATGAAACACAAAAATATTTCCCACAGTGAAATGAAAAGATGCTTAGCTTCAATCTCAGAGCTGTAGCTCCTTCTCTTAAGAAAACCTAATGTTCTTTAGAACCAAAAAACGCGTAGACACACTCCCAGGGCTGTATCTCTTTCCTTCACTGAAACTAGGACTTAGGTTTCACAAAACCTCTCGCAACGTAATATACAGTTTTAGAAACCCCCCAGAACCTCTGTACTGATCCTGGGGAACCTGCACAATATACTGGTGGGACCATCACTAACTTAGGGAACTTTGACTTTACCCAGGATACATAAAACCCTATGCCCTCATTTACTTTTCTGGTCTGTGCTGTGCTGACGCAGGGAAACCTGGCAGTGAGTCGCGTAACTGTTTCCAAGGGAGAATTTTGACCGGAGTGATGTGTCTATATGTCCCTGGGAATCTGACCTGATTCCCGGATACATTTTTGGGGCAAACCGCAACTCTGGACACTGGCTACCTAGAAACAATCTGACAACACTTCTACCGCAAAACCCCCCCTGAAACTCATATCCTGAGAATCTCCACTGGTTAGCACTCCTGGAAAGGTAAAACACACATAAAATCTTTACTGTCATACATTACATTCATTGCAGGCACAATACACAGGTTGAAGAGCTGACACTCTAAAAACTGAAATAGGGCTCAGAGGTAACCAGCCGGGCATAATACCTTTACTGATGGCCTGGTTACCCCTTCACTGTCACATCTACTTACGGTCTTTTCAATTGATTTTCATTTATTTTAGGAACAATGGAGAAACACAACATTTTAGGTCAAACACGGACCTTTCATCAGGTAAAAATCGCAGAATTAAGCACATTTTTAAATTCAAATTTAGCGCCAAACACAGTAATCAACAATAAAAAAAATAATTGAAAGTGCATGCACATTACCATAGTATACATATGTAGCCATGGCTGGTCCAGACTGCCTCTCTGCCTCCTTTCATGTAAGTCCTTTGTAGCTACAGGCTGTGGCAGGCTATCCTGGGGCTTTGACTCTCCCCCCGCCCCCCCCTCATGTTGACTCACTGAGTAACAGAGGAGGTGGTGCCCCAAGGGTCTGGGTGTAACAAATCATGCTGCAGACCTTATGCCCTCCCCTACTGGTGCATCAGAGAGGAAGTGTTAAATGGGTGAGGAAGCAAGAAGTTGAGCTCCCGGCTGGGAGTGAGACATGCAGTCAGTCCCTCATGGGTTGACTGAGAAAGAGAGATTATAGGCCTCAAGTCTACCAGAGAGCCAAATCATCATCCAAAGGTCTGGGGACCCAGATCAATCCTCATGCATTCGCTGTACTGCTAGCAGTGGCTGCTACCAATAAATCATTCCTTTTTTTATACCCCTGCCTGAGCTCTGTCTATTGGGTAGGGGTATGGATGGAATCTGCCCTAGTGGGGGACTGACTCTGGAAATCCTGGAGCCCACTGGAGCTGGAGGCGCTGACACCCTGAGTGAACATTGAAGATCTATAAAAGCCTGCACTGTTCCCCACACCATCGCGGACCACTCAGCTCTCCTGAACCCTCACAGGTATGACCGCACCACAAACAGCAGTAACCAGTAGTACATCTTCCAGGGAGGGGGGGAACTGTGTTACACATATATTTAAGATGAACAAAAACAATATTCCATCTTTTATAATGTAGCCAGGTCCCCGTTCTTACCTCCGGTGAGCGCTGCGAGGTTGCAGGTGGGGCGGCTGTGTCGCCAAAGGCTCCTGGCGCTGTGTGGCTCAGGGGTTCTTGTCACTTTTTCACCCACCATAACTTGTTCCTAACAGAAATACAAATGTATTGAAAGGCTGTAAATAGAACTTTTGTTCAAATACTATTGAAAGATATCCGGCCTTTGCTGATTTTAGGACTGTGGTGTTGGCTGCACGTGAAGGTTTTCTTCTGTGAGGCTTTCTTCGATTGCAAAAGGGAGGGAAATTACACAAACCATGGAAACGGCTAAATTTGTTCTACATAATGAAATCAATCATTGCTTTCCAAGACAATGTATAATCTGAAAGTGATTTGATCAGCATCTGAATATCAAAGTCATAAACAACATTTTGAATATTTGACTGCTTATACTTTTGCAGTATTGTTTCTTCCCCATTCAGTAGCCCAGGTCATTTGTGCTTACCATGCTTCGTTCTCCAGTGAAGTCTTGCATAGCTGTTTATGTTGTGCATGGTTATATTTAATTATATAACATTTTCTGGAGAGAAAAAAAAACTTGGATCCAGATAAAACTAGACATTTAAAAACAAAAAAATCATTTTGACATTAAATAAAAACTGGGATTTTATTGTTATAACATCAGCTCTTACACAGCACCATGGAATCTCTGAATTCACATGGAAGAATGCAACTTCCTGAGGACCTCCAGCTTGGTCACCTGTACTCTAAATGGATTCAATATAAACCATACTTAGACAGGCCTTCAAACAATAGCTTCACCAATCTTCATTCCAATACAGTAACATTTCATTTATTCCAGAAGAATAAAAACTAAGTTTGTAAATTGGATGTGGGGCATGTCCAACCCCGTGCACGTCGCTTTATCAGAGAAGGGGCCATTACCTTAATGAAGATTAGTGTAGCTGTTGTTTAAAGAACAGTCCAAGAAAATGAAGTGTAGTAAGAAAGAAGCTGTTAAGTACAGACCTGTATGTCTGTTATCAATAATGGTCAATTACAGAAACAGTGATGGATGAAAGAATTGTTAGGTATATACTCCAGATACATGTAAATTGATTTTCTGGAAAGGATTCATGTTATACAAATTTGTCAATTAACCTTTAGAGTGCCTTTATGATGTACCAATAGAAAAGTGTGGGGTTGCAGCACGCAAAGCATTTTACAAAGAGCAAATGTAGTTGAATCAAAATATTTCGTTATTTTAAGAAGAACGTATTCAAAGTGAACAATTGGTACCGGTTACATCATGGTTGCTGGCCCGGCAGAGGCCCTATTGATGTACCAGGTACGTCATGGCACAAATGCTTCAATGATGCGGTGGGCCCGATGCAGACGGCCCTCCACTCACGTTTCTGTGGCGGGGCTCCTGTGATTGCTGATAAAGCGATAACATGGCTGCAAATGCCGCACCCCCCTGACATCCACCACTGTAAAGATGAATGATATAATACTCTTTACTCTAAAAATAAAGTTTGTTTTTCTTAACTTTTGATATGGCATCACTTTGTATTCTAGCAGGCACCTATTAAACATCCCTGGACCATTTTTAATGGGTGAATGTCACAAAAATGCATGCGTTCCGGAACAGAATAGATACAGAAAAAGCGCTAATTTGAGTCTGATGACATCACTACACTCTTGTGTGGGGAGGTAATAAAGAGTGAGACTAAGGAAAGCAGCAGATTCTGTAAGAGGAAATAGCATCCAACGTGTCTCCCACAAAACTAAACAGGTCAACCCACAAACGAAATTATTAGACAAGATTAAACCTTTTTTTTTCTCATAAAAACAATTTGGGTATTACAGTACTTGTCCACTTCTTCATATGCCATGGACTGAATTTTGATTAGAATCATGTATTCTGCCCCTGGAGAAGTCATCAAAGTCATCAAAGTCAATGTTTGCAGGAACTACCTGATATTACTGTAACAGGTTGTAACGCTCGGCCTGCCCACAAGCCAGACGAGACCCCGGGACTGAGGTGGAAAGGAGTAATACCACACACCTAACAGTAAACGGGGGCACGGCCGGAGTGTGGAAGTAGCGTAGATGTTCCGGGTAACAAAAATAGGAGAGGTACCGTACTTGTGCACTCCAGCAAAGAAAGGTAAAGTCCGTAAGCCAATGGTCGTGGAGTGGAGAGAGCAGCGTAGTAGATTGTCCGTAAGCCGTGTCCAGGGAATATAGAAATCTGCAAGGTAGAAAGTCCAAAGCCAAATCCAAAGGGTTCCAGAGAGCAGCCACTGATCTCCGACCCTGCAAAATGTGGAACAAGGAGGAAGCCGCCATATCACAACGTCCAGGGGTGTCAAATGCTTAACGAAATTCTCTTTTAAAGTTAGGAAAGTTGTAAGTGAGTTCAGGTTTCAACTCCCAGATTGGTGAAGCCCAGGCCAGGGCGTCCCCGGTGAGAAGGGAAAACACATAAGCTACCTTAGTACGATCCGTGGGGAAGCGAGAAGGTGACAGTTCGAATTGTATCTCGCACTGATTTAAAAAACCACGGCATCCAAGCGGATCCCCTGCGTATTTGCTGGGCATAGGAATCCGCAACTCCGAGGACCCTGTTCCTTCATGGGAGACAGGGGGAGAGGAAATGGCACTGGGGACATTAACCTGGGGTATCTGAAGAGATAGGGTAGCAACTTGTTGGTTAAGGATGGAGACCTGGTTGTCCAAGAAGTTAAAGTGTTTGGAAATGGTGGTTAGGGTATCTTCCACCTCAGGGGGTCTGGGTCTGATGGGCTCTGCAAAATGTTATGCTCGGCCTGCCCACAAGCCAGACGAGACCCCGAGACTGAGGTGTAAAGGAGTAATACCACACACCTAACAGTAAACGGGGGCACGGCCGGAGTGTGGAAGTAGCAAAGATGTTCCGGGTAACAAAAATAGCTAAGGTACCGTACTTGTGCATTCCAGCGAAGAAAGGTAAAGTCCGTAAGCCAATGGTCGTGGGATGGAGAGAGCAGCATAGCAGAGTGTCCATAAGCCTGGGTCGTGGAGTGGAGAGAGCAGCGTAGTAGATTGTGCATAAGCCATGTCCAGGGAATATAGAAGTCTGCAAGGTAGAAAGTCCAAAGCCAAATCCAAAGGGTTCCAGAGAGCAGTATAGTAGAAGTCCAAAGCCAAAGGTCAAATCCAGGGAGGTCACAGATATTCAGGAACAGACACTGAAAGACAAAAGGGGGCCAGGCAACAGCAGACAGCACCAAGGTACAGAAGCTATGCAGAGCAAAGAGGAAATGGTGAAGGGAGACTAAATAGGGGTCTGGGACCAATCAGAGGAAGGGGAGGGACAGAGGAGCGGCCTGAAGTAGGACCTGATAGGGGGGAAGTGTCAGGGAGGTGAGGATCAATCTGAGTGAGGGGAGGGACATGGGAGTGGCCCGAGGAAGAACCTAATAGGAGGGAAGTGCCTGAGAAGCTGGGACCTGTGAGAGTAAGGGGAGGAGCAGAGGAGCGGCCCGGGGAAGGCATAGCTAGGGAAGAAGGACCTGGGAGGCGGGCCTGAGGGAGTAGGGGCAGGGAAGCGCGATATGCATGCGCCGCATCAGAGGGGGCGGAGCCAGGTGCCCGGCACCAGCAAATGGAGCCCTGGGTCCGTGCGCACCCGTAAGGGTGACGCGCGTGACCCGGAAGTGCGGGGCAGTCGATGAGGGACCCGCAAGGAGCGAGGGATGCTGCCGGGGAGCCTGGGCGGCATGGATCAAAGGTAAGGAGGCGCTGGAAGCGGGTGTACCCGCAGCGCGGATTCTTACAGTACCCCCCCCTCGAGGGTCGGACTCCGGACGAACCATCCAAGGTTTGAGGGGAAATTTTTGGTGGAATCGTTTGAGTAGAGATGGGGCGTGAAGATCCGCATGCGAGACCCAAGAACGATCCTGAGGTCCGTATCCCTTCCAGTGAACCAAAAATTGGAGTTTGCCCCTGGAGACGCGAGAGTCAATAATGGACTAGATCTCAAACTCCTGTTATCCTGGCACAATAGGTGGAGGAGACCGAAGAGAAGGATGAGCGAATCGTTTGTCTTGGATAAAGGGTTTCAAGAGGGAAGACGGGTGAAATTTTCATAGAGGGAGGCAAGCGAAGTTGATAGGCCACAGGATTAATTTGTCTCAGAATAGAGAAAGAGCCCAGAAACCTGGGAGACAGTTTAGGGGTTGGAGCCTTCAGTTTGATATTTTTTAGAAGAAAGCCAGACCTTATCTCCAGGAACGAACTTATGGCCCTCCTGACAAAGTCTATCTGCTTGTCTCTTCTGTCTTAGCACGGATTTTTGTAGAACTGTGTGAATCTTCTTCCATGACTCCTGTAAGGTGGATACCCTCTCATCCGCTGAAGGAACTCCGGACCTGGATGAATGTATGGGAAGATGAGTAGGATAAAATCCGTAGTTTACAAAAAACAGTGATTCTTGAGTGGACTCGTTTTTGAGAGAGTTAATTGCAAATTCTGCCCAAGGAAGTAACTCTGCCCAATTATCCTGAGAATTGGAAGAAAAACAATGCAAATACTGTTCAAGGGACTGGATCATGTGTTCAGTCTGCCCATTCGTTTGGGGGTGGTAGCCTGAGGAAAAAAGAAGGATAATGCCCAACCTCTGGGAAAATGCATGCCAGAATTTAGAAGCAAATTGAGTACCCCGATCCGAGACAATGGACCACGGAACGCCATGGATACGGAAAATTTCCTTTACAAAAATATCCGCCAAAGTACCGGAATTGGGTAGACCCTTGAGGGGAACAAAATGAGCTTGCTTGGAGAATTGGTCGACAATTACAAGAATAGTAGTCATACAATTAGACGGAGGAAAATCCACGATGAAGTCTATAGAAATGTGACTCCAAGGACGGTCCAGAACCGGGAGGGGTTGTAGAAGACCGGAAGGCTTTTGACGGACAGATTTATTTTGTGCGCAGACTGGGCACGATGAGGTGAAGGCTCTGATGTCCTTTAACATGTTGGGCCACCAAAAGGTTCACCGAATCAAATCATCAGTCTTCTTAAACCTGGGATGGCCAGCAGATCTGTAAGAATGAACCCATTCCAGAATTTTGGAATGAAAACGTGGGGCAGCGTAAAGACGACCGTCGGGGACTTCTAGCCCTTCAGGGACCTGTGCTTGAGAGTCCAGAATCTTACCCAAAATTTCAAAGGAGGCAGCAGAGATAAACAATTGGGGGGACAGAATATTCTCCGGGAGTTCTTGTGACTTTTCCTCCGTGATAAACTGGCGGGACAATGCATCCGCTTTGATATTCTTTGTCCCCGGAATTTAAGAGATGATGAAATTAAACCTTGAAAAGAACAGCGCCCAACGAGCTTGACGAGGGCCAAGACGACGAGCACCTTCAATGTAAGAAAGATTTTTGTGGTCCGTCAGGATCGAAATGGGTTCCTTGGCTCCTTCCAGAAGATGTCTCCACTCTTGTAATGCCATCTTGATGGCCAACAATTCCCTATTCCCCACGTCGTAATTTCTTTCTGCAGAATAATTTTTTTTTAAAAAGAAACCACAGGGGTGTAATTTGTCTTCGGGGGTGGTCCTTTGAGAGAGAACCGCACCGGCTCCTACATCGGAGGCGTCAACCTCCAAGGTAAAGGGGAGGGTGGGGACGGGATGTCGCAGAATGGGAGCCGAGATAAAAGCTCCTTTAAGAGATTTAAAGGCCCGAGTAGCCTCCGATGACCAAGAGGAAGAATCGGCCCCTTTTTTGGTAAGGGCCGTAATGGGTGCTACCAAAATAGAAAAACCAGCAATAAATTTCCTGTAATAATTAGCGAAACCGAGGAAACGCTGAATCGCTTTTAAAGAGTTAGGTTGAGGCCACTTGAGTACGGAATTGAGTTTCTCTGGATCCATGGTGAAGCCTTGATCCGAGACAATGTATCCCAGGAAGGTAGTAGAGGATTGGTGAAAGACACACTTCTCCATTTTGGCATAGAGCTTGTTGGCCCGTAAACGAGAGAGCACCATCTTGGTATGGAGAATATGTTCCTCGAGGGTTTTTGAAAAAAATATGAGGATATCATCCAAGTAGATAATCACAAAAGAATTCAATAGGTCACGAAAAACCTCATTCATAAAGTCTTGGAAGACTGCAGGGGCATTGCACAACCCAAACGGCATCACCAGGTACTCATAATGGCCGCTGCGAGTGTTGAACACGGTCTTCCACTCGTCACCACTGCGGATGTGAATCAGGTTATATGCCCCCCGTAGATCAAGTTTAGAGAAAACCTTCGCGCCTTGCAGCCTATCGAAGAGCTCCGAGATAAGGGGCAAAGGGTAGCGATTTTTGATAGTAATCTTGTTTACGCCACGAAAATCGATGCACGGGCGAAGCGTCCCATCTTTCTTCTTTACAAAAAAGAATCCTGCTCCGGCGGGAGAACTGGATTTCCGAATGAAGCCCCTAAGAAGGTTTTCAGTGATATTTTCGGACATAGCCTCAGGCAAGGATAGAGGATATGACTTGGCTTTGGGAAACGGGGCACCCGGAATTAAGTCAATCGGACAGTCGAAAGGGCGATGAGGGGGAAGCTCTTCGGATTTGGTCTTACTAAAGACATCCAGGAACTTCGAATAGACGTTCGGAAGGGTGGCGTCTTGCGGGGGAGAGGTTTCCAAGACGGCCAATACCGCAGCGGATGGAGCAGACACTTCTACTTGGGAGAATCTCCATAGAACGGGGAACTCGGCAGTCCAATTGATGATGGGATTGTGTAGTTGCAGCCATGGTAAACCCAGGATGATTTGGACCGAAGGGGAATGAATGACATCAAAAGAAATGAGTTCTAAATGTCCATCACTCATGGAAAGTTCAAGGGGGAGTGTCTCCAAAGTAACAAACGCTGGCTGCAGGGGTCGACCATCAATAGCCTCTAATCCGACCGGAAAGGCCTTTTCCCAGAGTGGAATATTGTGCTGTGTAGCAAACGCCTGATCTCTGAAATTCCCTCCGGAGCCAGAATCAAGGAAGGCCCGAGTTGGGGTTTGAATGCTGGCATACTTAAGGAGGACAGGCAATAAGAGACGTTTGGGATGACCTTGTGAGGGAGAAGGAGAAGAAGAGATGGTACCCAGTGAGATTCCCCCATACCTCACTGGGCGTTGGCGTTTCCCGGCCTTAAGGGACAACGCAGCAGGATGTGCCCAGGAGATCCGCAATAGAAGCACAGACCCTCGTTTCGCACAGAAGGAAGTTGATGACTGCCCAATTGCATGGTTTCAGGAGCTTCCAATGCGGGCAGAACAGGCGTAGGAGCTCTAGAATTAGAAACCACGGAAACAGTAGTACGAGGACGTTGACGTTCAGCCCGCCTCTCCAGAAGTCTCTGATCCACCCTGACGCACAAAGCGATTAAGGCCTCCAATGAGGATGGCCTCTCACGAGCCGCCAGCTCGTCCTTTAAGGATTCCGAGAGTCCCTGCCAGAAGGCCGCGGAGAGGGCCCCATCGATCCAATCAGTCTCCGCTGCTATAGTCCGGAACTCCAGAGCGTAACGTGCCACTGATCTCCGACCCTGCGAAATGTGGAACAAGGAGGAAGCCGCCATATCACAACGTCCAAGGGTGTCAAAGACTAAACGAAATTCTCTTTTAAAGTTAGGAAAGTTGTAAGTGAGTTCAGGTTTCAACTCCCAGATTGGTGAAGCCCAGGCCAGGGCGTCCCCGGTGAGAAGGGAAAACACATAAGCTACCTTAGTACAATCCGTGGGGAAGCGAGAAGGTGACAGTTCGAATTGTATCTCGCACTGGTTTAAAAAACCACGGCATCCAAGCGGATCCCCTGCGTATTTGCTGGGCATAGGAATCCGCAACTCCGAGGACCCTGTTCCTTCATGGGAGACAGGGGGAGAGGAAATGGCACTGGGGACATTAACCTGGGGTATCTGAAGAGATAGGGTAGCAACTTGTTGGTTAAGGGTGGAGACCTGGTTGTCCAAGAAGTTAAAGTGTTTGGAAATGGTGGTTAGGGTATCTTCCACCTCAGGGGGGTCTGGGTCTGATGGGCTCTGCATAAGGTTATGCTCGGCCTGCCCACAAGCCAGACGAGACCCCGGGACTGAGGTGGAAAGGAGTAATACCACACACCTAACAGTAAACGGGGGAACGGCCGGAGTGTGGAAGTAGCGAAGATGTTCCGGGTAACAAAAATAGATAAGGTATCGTACTTGTGCACTCCAGCGAAGAAAGGTAAAGTCCATAAGCCAATGGTCGTGGGATGGAGAGAGCAGCGTAGTAGAGTGTCCGTAAGCCTGGGTCGTGGAGTGGAGAGAGCAGCGTAGTAGATTGTCCGTAAGCCATGTCCAGGGAATATAGAAGTCTGCAAGGTAGAAAGTCCAAAGCCAAATCCAAAGGGTTCCAGAGAGCAGCATAGTAGAAGTCCAAAGCCAAAGGTCAAATCCAGGGAGGTCACAGATATCCAGGGACAGGAACAGACACTGAAAGACAAAAGGGGGCCAGGCAACAGCAGACAGCACCAAGGTACAGAAGCTATGCAGAGCAAAGAGGAAATGGTGAAGGGAGACTAAATAGGGGGCTGGGACCAATCAGAGGAAGGGGAGGGATGGAGGAGCAGCCGAAGGAGGGCCTGATAGGGGGGAAGTGTCTGGGAGGTGAGGATCAATCAGAGTGAGGGGAGGGACAGGGGAGTGACCCGAGGGAGAACCTAATAGGAGGGAAGTGCCTGAGAAGCTGGGACCTGTGAGAGTAAGGGGAGGAGCAGAGGAGCGGCCCGGGGAAGGGATAGCTAGGGAAGAAGGACCTGGGAGGCGGGCCTGAGGGAGTAGGGGCAGGGAAGCGCGATATGCATGAAACGCATCAGAGGAGGCGGAGCCAGGCGCCAGCAAATGGAGGCTTGGGTCTGCGCATGCCCGTAAGGTGACGCGCGCGACCCGGAAGTGCGGGGGCAGCCTTGAAGGGACCCGCAAGGAGCGAGCGACACCGCCAGGGAGCATGGGCGGTACGGATCAAAGGTAAGGAGGTGCTGGAAGTGGGTGTACCCGCAGCGCGGATCCTTACACAGGTGTTCCCCCACCCTAAGGGAATCAGCGCTACCACGGCTCTGGTGCTACCTGTCAGGCATACAGAAGGCCTGACCCTCCGCTCATAGGGAGCCTGGGATGATTATGGTTCTCTATATCTCTATATGGTGCAGCGCCTCCACCTATGAGGATCCTGGGCAATAGGATTGACTACTCATAGGAACCTAGGGTATACCCCAATAACACACTCACAATCAAATATAATATAACTCCTTCAGTGTGGTCCCACAGAAAGCATAGCATGACTCTCACACCACAATGCACAGTAATAACAATAGTAACAGTAATAGTCCTGGGTAGCTAGCCCATAAGGTCTGGGTGATGTCTGGACTGCAGGCCGCACGGGGAAGCCTCCCTATGTGCTCCGGTCTGCTCCGCTGTGTTCCCTAACTACCGGGAGCTATCTCTGTGTAGGGCCAGCCCTGAACACCTTCTAATGTGAGGGAGAATCTACTTTGGGCCTAGGGGCAGGCTTCAGCCTAGTTCAGGAGCTTGACAGGCTCCATGGACACTACTTTCCTTTTCCCTGACTCCGGATACTCTAACAAGGTCACCCTTGTCCCGTGGAGGAAATCCTGCTTCTCAGGATATCCTCATTCTGTCTATTTATCTGGTTTGGGTTTACCAAGATGGCCTCCACACTATCGGAATAGGAGTCCCATAGGCCCTCTTTCTGTGTGAGAAGGCACCCAGGACCATATTTGGGTATGTGGCTCTAGCTTTCTAGGTCCTCTGCGACCAGGTAATGACATTAATCTACCTTGGCTGTGTGTAGAAGCCCAGACAGTGATTGCTCCGCCGCGGGCCCCTATCGCATCCTTTGTTTCCCCCAGACTTTGCAGCGGCTCTTTGAGAGCCATAGCAGTAGAACTGTTGTCCCCTGTTCAGAGTTTTTCAGTTCCAGTGTTTGTGGCTTGTTGCTAGAGTTGCGGTCATGTGTCAGTTGCTAGACCCTGCACGGTGAGTTAGTCTCAGTTATTGACACTAACGTGGACTGTCTATTTTCATCTCCTATACGGATCCCGGAGGACATCTGAAACGCTGTGCTGCCCGCAGATCAGACCAGTCCCCAGTACTGAGGTGGGAAGGTAGTATACTACGCACCCACAGCAGTGAGGGCTGTGGGTAGGGTGCGTTGACGGGTTCGTGAGTGTAGAATGGTTAAGTACTTGCCAAGTCTGGGGCTCCAGAGGTCCGAATAGTAAGTCCGTAAGCCAGGGGTCGTGGAAGGAAGAGAGCAACAACCCCGGAAGTGTGGCAGCGTGCCTAGCAGCCAGAAGAGAGGATCGTGGTGCACAGCTGCCGAAAGTAGAGGCCCAACGGGGCAACGCGGGGACGGCCGCTTTGGAGTTCTGTACAGACAGGGAGGGGGCCCGCCGCGGGGAGTGCGTCCGGCGGCTCCTTACAACATTGAGGGTAAGCTAGCTTAGGCTGCACCCTCCAGGTAGGAGTTTTCCCCATGCCTCAGATATGGTGAAGTATTATAGTGCCAGTTGTACTGTATTGTTTTAATGTTCGCTCAGAGTAAATAACCTTTGGTTTCTTAAATCCTTGTGGTCTGTCTAGTGATCGTACGATCCCTGGAAGTTCGATCAACCCTTATTGTGAAAATGCCCATTGCAGCAACTATGGATCTGCTTCACGGGACGCGCAGTTAAGCTTTTCTTCTTAATAAAAATCTGCAGGAAAATTACATGTGCAAATTACATGTGGAAGATTTGTGGCATAGAACTAGTTTCTCTCTGATATTAAATAAGTTATGGTGAGTAAAAAAGTTAGAAAAATTCTGTGTACAGCAAATAAAAAATAGAACTTGTGAGCACATTTGTATGTCTAAGACAGGGTATCCAGAAATCAGCCCCTACTACTGCATGCAGTACTTCTCCCTCCTGCCCAAGGACTGATACTTAGATAGGAGTGTCATAACAAGGGTCTTTATTCAGCACGGCAGGCACCCACTGCAGATCTCCATACAGTAATGCAGAGTCCAACCAAAGGCTGGGGGTGAGCATGCTCATCCTGCCTCCTCTCTCTTCAAGAGCTCAAGCAGGACTGAAACTAACTTGGTCACACCCTCCAAGGAGGATCATGAAGGTGCGGGCTCATGGTCTATACCTATCCCTGATAGGCTTACACAGGGCATGAGTCACCATTACTTCTATCACTCATAAGAATGGCATAAGGGGGGTCAAGAGTCCATAGATTTAACCTATTACTGCCTGCAGCTAACAGGACTTACATAACAGGGATGACAGGGGGAAAGAAAGACATAATGGGAAATACCCCGTTACAATTGTATGGCTTTTTATTTGAAATATGAAATATTTATTAAATGTTGTATCACCCTAGCACCTCACAGTTTGTTTACAAGAGTTTAATGGCCTTTGCATGCCAAAGAAACACTGTAGAAATGCAATACATAGAAAATATATAAAATGCTATATTATACAAGAGAGTACTTGTATAATATATTTGTTTCACACTGAAAACCTCCAGTTTCTCAAAAATATATTCTCATCAACCACAGAGCATCAAAACAGACCTAATATATATTACATTCTGTATGTTTGTATTTCCAGTTATTAGAAATAATGAAATAAACTTTAAATCATAGAGATGTTATTCCTACAAGTTATATTATATTTATAGGAAAAAAGGCCACACATTTACAAGGAGCAATAATAAGGGTGCTATTACCCAGGACTATCTTTGTGTGGGGAACTCAGAGAAACTGAGTTTTTTTGGGTAGGTTTCAGATGTTTATTATGTAAAGCGGAATGAATTTTTGTACTTTAGATATAACTTAATTTGTGTGTGCTTAGGGATTCAGATCCAGCACCGGATTCCCTACATAACACCACTGCTTTTACCTAGATGTAAAATTATAACTAAGAAGAGACTGCACGTTTAAATTGCACAGCTTAAAAACCATGAAAGGGTTATACTCATTCATAACATCACAAGTGGTCAGCTTCCAGCATTAATCATACATTTTCTGGCATTCACGTTCAGCCAACAGATGCACAGTGCCATCAAGTGGCTGAGCAGACAATTAAACCATTGCAAAAAAGTAAATCCAATTTAAAAACTCCCAATTATTAATGGTAAAATCCCTTTGATATAAGCTAGGAGGTAAACACAGGTTTGTGGTAGGTAGTGATACATTTTAATGACCAATACGAGATAATGTGGTGTACAGGTGCGCTGACGAGTATTCTAAAACTTGCCTTGGAAAATCTGGGGCTATCACCAACAAGATCCAGGTACATGCTGGGTACATGCTGCAAACATTTCGGTGACATTTCTGCAGAGACTAATGGCCCATCGGATTAACCCAGCAGGGGTCCCTGGCAGTCCCCAGGATGTACCTGGGTCTTGTTGGTGATTGCCCCAGATTTGTTTTAGAATATTGTTTTAGAATATTCGTCGGCACTACAGTATGAATCAAGATGGTGCAATTTGCTTCAAAACACACAGCAGCAAACATTACTTGAACTCATAAGGGCCTATTCACTAAACTTCGATAAGTTCAGTGCATTGCCGAGCGGGTTTGCATGTTTTTACCGAACTATAAAAAAAATGTGTGTCAAAATGGTATTCACTAAGAAAAATCACAAACTTTTATAGTGCGGTAAAAAAATGCAACATCGCACTACTTTGAATGGTTTTTTTGGGGGGGGGGTGCCGATATCTCCTGTGTGTTTAAATGTCCCGGTGACGTGACGCTGGAGATTTAAACAATGCAGGGAGCTACCGGCACCCCATACCGAGGCCTTTAACTCAGGAAGCAGGGGTCCCCGAGGCTGAAATTAATGCAGTTCTGTTCAGGAGACCCCCTACTTCAATACTCTGTTTTTAAAATTAACCTTAAAACAGCTTCATTACCTCAGCGGCTAATCACTAAGACAATGAAGGGGTTAAGCCACAGTACCTGGTTTATTGGGCATAGAAGGGGTGGGGGAATAGGGGAACTTGGCCCAGGGTGGGTGGTTATGCCTACCAGGAAGGTTACAGGAATAGTTCACCCCTTCATTACCATAGTGGTGGTAACATATGTAGCACCCTTGCTAATTTTGCCCTGGTTAGTCCTGGTCCCTGCAGGCAGTGTAGGGGTTAATCCTTACAGGCCCTATTTGTATACAGGTGTGCCTTTAATGGTGCACTTTAAAGGTCAGTGACTGGCACTGCCTTAGTTCTAGAAGCTGCTAGAAGGGTCACCTGACATGAGGTGATCCTTTTGCAACTATAAACCATCCTTAATCTGCCCAGTAACTGGGGTGGCGTTTTATACTTCCCTAGGTTATATAAAGGGCATGGCTATGTTATGTCCTCAGACCCCAGGGAGGATCCCAATACCTTCAGGATCCCAGGAGGACCTGAGGAGGGGATCTCAATTGTAAATATGTGTAACAGGTGTTCCCCCAGCCTCTGTGAGATTTCACTGTTAAATGGTGTTGTTGTGCTGCTCATCTGCTAGGCTTACAGGATACTGAGTGTCCGTCTGTGTTTGTTGGGGACAAACAGGACAGGCTTTGGGGATCTTTAAAGTTCTTTATGGGTGCCTCGTCTCCATTTCCAGCAGGCCCCAGCAGAGCTGGGTGCTGTTCCTGCAGGAAACCCTCTTGCACTCCCCCTGATAAACTGCAGTCTCAGGCAGGAGTATAAAACAAATGATGGTTCTTTATTCTTCATATAGCATACCAGTGTAACCCAGGTCTCCAGCTGCTCCTTGAGACCCCCCTCTCTTGGTGCAGCACGGTCGCGGGTGCCACCGGAGCCAGCGACGGACCCGACGGCTGCTTCCAAGGGTGGGGGCAGGAGCAGGGAGTAGTGCTCTGCCTCCGCGAGCGGGCTGGTTGCCGGGGACGCGATCGGGCCGTCGCTAGGGCCGCGATCGCGTTGCTGGGCTCCCGGCGCTTCCGGAGCAGGTCTGTGAGGGCGCCGCCATTACCTAACCACTCGCGCATGCGCAGTGATCGCGCAGGCGCGGGAGGAACCCCAGAGTCAGGGAGAGTCGCGCGAGGGCCAGAACAGAGTAGGGAAAGGTAGAGGCGGCCCCCAAAGACTCGCGCATGCGCAGGGCAAGTGCGCATGCGGCCCCAATGCCAGGATAGGCTCTATGGGATGACAACTCCAAAGGAGCATAGCGAGGGAGGCATCAGGTGCCTCATAGGAGCCAATAGGGCTGCAGGACTGCCAGGAGAGCAAGTGGATACATTTCGCGGGCAAAAGAGCACACTAGTCAGTCAGAGACCGGAGCAGCCCAGGGAAGGAGGTAGGGTACAGGAGTCGGGGACTCAATGTACTAGGCCAGTACCCCCAGGGCCAGAGATAGCTCAGCTCCCCAGTAAGGTGAGTGTTGCCAGGGGCAGCCCTCAGGTTAGGGTCACTGCCACTTACATTAGTGGGAGCTGGGAAAGGAAGGTTACAGAGAGTTGGAGTCAGGGAGCTGTGAGGGAAGGAAGGGTGCGGGGAGCGAGTGCAGCTCCTGCCCCATATAGGTACCTACACCCCAGATAGGCCCCAACTCCCCACTAGTTTAGCGGGTAAGTGATTAGGGAGACCCAAGATAGGGACGCTGCCCTTAGCATAGAGTGCTGCCTTGTCAGAGTCATGGCTGTTAGTGCTGTGAGGTCTGACAGGCAGGCACCTTGTTGCGCAGCACGTTGGCTGCAGCCTCCAGTGAGCTACAGCTTGCTGCTGTAGGCGCTGGGACTAGTTAGAAAGTAGTGAGGCTGAAGGGACTTGGGTAGTTAGGGGAGTGGGACAGGTCATTACCCCCTACCGGCCATAGGAGTTCCCCAAGCCACTACAGGTTGCTGTACTACAGGGACAGGCCCTAGGTTAGGGTTCCTGTCACGTTAGTACCACTTATATAGATAGGGACACAGCGGCTGCTGCTGTTCCTGTGGAGCAGTTGGACCCACATTGGGGTCCACAGGTACTTTTGTACGAATAGGATCACCCCTGGCGGTCCGCACGTGCAAGGAGTTCGGTTGGAGGATCAGACGGATTCATCACACGTCTGACCCTTTGAGAAGATTGTTGCTGACCCGAGCACCGGAGTGCTCGGCAGGTATTATACCATCATATGTGCACCAACAGGCCTAGAGGTTCTTAGTGACTGCGCAGTCACCCATTGACTATCTCTGTAGGAGTACGGGACATTGGGTGGGGTTCTTGGGACACTGGGTGGGATCACCTAGTGTTGGGGAATCGTCCTGCGAGACGTCACTGTTAGTGTCTCCTCGTGAGAGGGACACAGGTTATTATTATTTGTTAGTAAAGTCATTAGTTATATAATCACTGTGTGTGTGGTTTCTGAGTGGGTTCCTATGTTAGGGTCATTCTACACTTCCCTAGAATCCTACATAGGTGGAGGCGCTGAAAGAAGAACGTTCCAGAGGATTCACCCCAGGCTCTCACTAGCGGAGGCTCAGATCTCCTGTGAGCCTGCAGGTATACGCACCACACCGGTAACACCGCATGTTCTACTCACCCACACTATATATGCGATTGGGTGGGGTGGAATACCCGTTACATTTGGAGGCGCTGCTGAGATAGACCTGGGGTGCCCTGTTCCATTTTTTTCCCAAATTGTCCCGTCCCTATTTTTGTCACCATGTTTGTGAAGTCCGGACACGAGGTCCTTGCCTGGGCTTTGAGGCAGTATATGGAACCTGGCCAGGTAGTGGCGGTAGGAGGCATTCCCGCTATTATACCCGCAATCAAGGTCCGGGAGTATATGTGTAAAATTCCTGGGTGGCCGTACTCATGTTTCTTAGATGAAGAACAAGATCCCACGTCCACATGGAAAACCATACTTTTTGTAGTGACCCACACTGCAGATATATGCCTGGCAGAGGCACCGTCCGCATTGTTTATGCCCGGGGCCCCGTCTGAGGGGTACCCCCTAGTCTACGCAGACCAAGCAAAATGGCGTCTCCCACCAAATCAGGAGAGCGCACGTGCTGCTGACTGCCAACCTGCACAGCAAGATGTTACAACAATCTGTCCGGGTTTGGCGCGAAACTCAGAGCCCCTCCCCTGTGATGTGAGTGACTCAGTGCAGAGCCAAAACCACTCCCTTCTAGAAAGTGCCCTTCCTTCAGATTTCGCCAGGGGGAGCAAGCACTGTGATCTTCAACCCTACGTCGATGCAGTAATAGACTCTTTGATCTCTGAGGATGAGGATGAGATAGACTGTCAGGGGATACACCCTAATGTGTATGTGCCCTGGCGAGCGCCAGGAATAGATCTCCTTATGCTAATGTGCCCCTGTTTGCAAGAAGCCTATGACGCGGGAGCCGACATGTCCCAGTTACCGCTAGACTTCAAGATGACTGAGGTAGGCGGAGAACCGGGTGTACAGTGCTTTAGTCCCACCTGTGACTGTCATAGAGGTGCACTGGCGTGGGAACCTAAATGTGATTGCTGCGGTGCAATTTTCTTGATGCCTATTGTACCCCAGCCTACAGGGTCAGCTAAGGAGCCAAGTGAACCCTTGGCGGAGAAGAGCGAGACCGCAGTGGAGGTACCGGAGCACGCCAGCTTCGTACCAACACCCACTGGCTGTATTACAGAAGAATCTGGTGACTACATTGTGGAGGATTCGATCATGATATCTTCCGCAGGTAAAGAGGTTGAAGTCCCATCGGTGGCGATGCGCCTACCGGCGACCCACCCCAGCAGTGATACAGAGGAGACAGAGGAATCACAGGGTAAGGTGTATATACCCCCACCTTCTTTTAGTGAGTCCAGCGACCAATCACTTGTGGTGATGCGCCGGCCGGCGGACCACTCTAGTGAAACCAACAAACCAACTATCTCAGCGGATACAGGGCCTGCTGTGGGCCCGTGTGCCCTAGAGGAGGTGTATCCAGATGTTGTGAATCCTGATATGGGCCCGTGTGCCCTACAGCGGGCCGCCCGGCCTACTACAGAGGTACCATCGGTCCTAGAAGAAGGACCAGTACCTCCCGATGACCAGTGTGAGTCGACTGCCCCAGGGGTGTTGGGGGTGAGCCTCCAGGTGACCGCGGAGCACGATGGCTCCTTAAGTCTGGTCGCCCGGGCAAAGGGCTCCCCTCTGCATCGCGTCCTGGCGGAGGTGTCCTCATTAGAAGATAGCTGTCCAGTGGTGCGAGTGGACCAGTGCCCACTGCCTATCGTGCCAGAAGAAGAGAAACCCATCGCAAGCCAGCCGAGTGGTAAGGAACCACCTTGCTCCCCACAGGCTCCGATGGAGGTGGCCGTGAATAAGGTCAGAGTTACGGCTCCTGAACGTAGAGTGAGCCCGTGCGCTCCGACCCAAATGGTCCCAGGACTGGGATCCAACGCTCCCGAGTTTCGAGCCAGTGAGTGGACTGTCCCAGAAGTGTTGTGGACAGGTCCTGATACAGCCGAGGTGGGAAATGACAGCGTCCCCGAGGACCTGTTGGCCACCGTGAATCACCGCAGTGGTAAGGTATCTACCCTTTACCCCCTGTCAGGTGAAACAGAGACTTTGAGAAAAGAGACGTTATCCATTTTTCGCTTCCCAGTGGAAGCCACGCAAGTTCGTAGGGACAAGGACTGTGTAGGGACAGATTCAGGGAGACTGGCCTCCTTTAAGCCCAAAAAGGAGCGCCTCATTCGCCAGGTGGTGGACCGCGGGAAAGGTCCCAGCATACTGGTCTACCGCATCCATGCCGCGGATGGCCGGGTAAAGGCCTGGTTAAAGGACACTGTGCTATTCCTTCCGCCAGGGGGAGGAAGTAGCGAGGAGCCCGTAACTGTCACTCCAGAGTGTGCTCTCCAAGAAATTTTTCTAGGGGAGGCTCACGGACGCAAAAGTGAGGTACCCCCACATGTTCAATTAGGAGCACCCCACAAATGGTCTGAGCCAGCCTCGGGTAATAATGGGTGTGGTGTGCCATGTTTCAGGGATGTTACAGTCGACCTGTTAAGTATACCGGTTATGCCATGCAATTTTTCATTGTGTAAAATTGTGCCGAGTAATGTCGTTCCCCAAGCGAGGGCGTTGGGTTTTTCACCAGGGGGAGAGTGTAACCCAGGTCTCCAGCTGCTCCTTGAGACCCCCCTCTCTTGGTGCAGCACGGTCGCGGGTGCCACCGGAGCCAGCGACGGACCCGACGGCTGCTTCCAAGGGTGGGGGCAGGAGCAGGTAGTAGTGCTCTGCCTCCGCGAGCGGGCTGGTTGCCGGGGACGCGATCGGGCCGTCGCTAGGGCCGCGATCGCATTGCTGGGCTCCCGGCGCTTCCGGAGCAGGTCTGTGAGGGCGCCGCCATTACCTAACCACTCGCGCATGCGCAGTGATCGCGCAGGCGCGGGAGGAACCCCAGAGTCAGGGAGAGTCGCGCGAGGGCCAGAACAGAGTAGGGAAAGGTTGAGGCGGCCCCCAAAGACTCGCGCATGCGCAGGGCAAGTGCGCACGTGGCCCCAATGCCAAGATAGGCTCTATGGGACTACAACTCCCATGGAGCATAGCGAGGGAGGCATCAGGTGCCTAATAGGAGCCAATAGGGCTGCAGGACTGCCAGGAGAGCAAGTGGATACATTTCGCGGGCAAAAGAGCACACTAGTCAGTCAGAGACCGGAGCAGCCCAGGGAAGGAGGTAGGGTACAGGAGTCGGGGACTCCCTGTACTAGGCCAGTACCCCCAGGGCCAGAGATAGCTCAGCTCCCCAGTAAGGTGAGTGTTGCCAGGGGCAGTCCTCAGGTTAGGGACCCTGCCACTTACATTAGTGGGAGCTGGGAAAGGAAGGTTACAGAGAGTTGGAGTCAGGGAGCTGTGAGGGAAGGAAGGGTGCGGGGAGCGAGTGCAGCTTCTGCCCCATATAGGTACCTACACCCCAGGTAGGCCCCAACTCCCCACTAGTTTAGTGGGTAAGTGCTTAGGGAGGCCCAAGATAGGGACGCTGCCCTTAGCATAGAGTGCTGCCTTGTCAGAGTCACGGCTGTTAGTGCTGTGAGGTCTGACAGGCAGGCACCTTGTTGCGCAGCACGTTGGCTGCAGCCTCCAGTGAGCTACAGCTTGCTGCTGTAGGCGCTGGGACTAGTTAGAAAGTAGTGAGGCTGAAGGGACTTGGGTAGTTAGGGGAGTGGGACAGGTCATTACCCCCTACCGGCCATAGGAGTTCCCCAAGCCACTACAGGTTGCTGTACTACAGGGACAGGCCCTAGGTTAGGGTTCCTGTCACGTTAGTACCACTTATATAGATAGGGACACAGCGGCTGCTGCTGTTCCTGTGGAGCAGTTGGACCCACGTTGGGGTCCACAGGTACTTTCGTACGAATAGGATCGCCCCTGGCGGTCCGCACGTGCAAGGAGTTCGGTTGGAGGATCAGACGGATTCATCACACGTCTGACCCTTTGAGAAGATTGTTGCTGACCCGAGCACCGGAGTGCTCGGCAGGTATTATACCATCATATGTGCACCAACAGGCCTAGAGGTTCTTAGTGACTGCGCAGTCACCCATTGACTATCTCTGTAGGAGTACGGGACATTGGGTGGGGTTCTTGGGACACTGGGTGGGATCACCTAGTGTTGGGGAATCGTCCTGCGAGATGTCACTGTCAGTGTCTCCTCGTGAGAGGGACACAGGTTATTATTATTTGTTAGTAAAGTCATTAGTTTATATAATCACTGTGTGTGTGGTTTCTGAGTGGGTTCCTATGTTAGGGTCATTCTACACTTCCCTAGAATCCTACATAGGTGGAGGCGCTGAAAGAAGAACGTTCCAGAGGATTCACCCCAGGCTCTCACTAGCGGAGGCTCAGACCTCCTGTGAGCCTGCAGGTATACGCACCACACCGGTAACACCGCATGTTCTACTCACCCACACTATATATGCGATTGGGTGGGGTGGAATACCCGTTACACCAACATGTACACTCTTCTCTCTCTCTGGGGCTTCAAGCCCTGGGGGTTGATTCCAGGGACCAAAGGTCTATCCTTTGCTCCCTTACTGGAGTAAGTGGTAGTAACCCACACCTTTGCGGGAGGGGAAGGAAGGTGGCCAGAGCCCTGGTTACACACTTCCAACAACTACTAAATTAGGATCTGCAGTCCCTTTTGCACCCAGAGGGAGGGTCTGAGCCCCAGATAGGGCAGTACACAGGCCTTCGGCCCACCCCCCTGTCACTCAAGGGAGTTGTTTACTGCTGCAGCAGCAAGGGCATAGATTTAACCCTAACACTGCCTGCACTGGTACCAGGGCTTATGTGTTAGGTAGGGAAGATTAGTAGCCAAGAGGATACATGGCTACACATGTTTAAGGTAGTAATCCTTTTATTGTTTTGTAAGGTCGGGAAGTGCCCTCACAGATATGTTTCCCTAGTATGTAAGGAATCTGGTAGTAGAGACTCCCACAGGGGAGTCCTGTGTTCAGAAGAATAATGGCAATCTGTGGTTCAAGAACTGTGCCTCACCATGAATGCTGTAATGCATGTGAAGAAGTCCTGCTGTTGAATAAATGTTTTAAAAGTTCCTGGTGCCCTTTTCCTACTCCTTGCCAAAAGCCAGTGCGGATCCATGAGTACTCCTGGGAAGAACAAAGGTAATTGCACAGCACCCATACACCTACAAGTACAGCTCTGCTTAAAGGTGTGGTAGTGAAGACATTGGGGCTACACCTGATCTATATCTGACTGCACACCCTATCCTTCATGCTGGGGGGGAAGGGGGGTAGATAGGGGTGTCACATACACACACACAAACAATCTTGCATCATATATACCAGGGGTGTGCAAACTAGGGGGCGTGAGATTTTTTCGGGGGGGGGGGGGGGTAGTGCGGCGGTTACAAAGGCCCCACGCTCTTCAACGCGAGGCATTATTTGACGCCCGTTGCCATGGCAATGCAGTCACGTGACGTTGTATGGCAATGCGGAGTCACGTGACGTCGTATGACCCCACGGCGCCATTTGACGCCACATTAAATGTAAGGGGGGAGCGCAAACCAGGGGGAGAGCAGGCCGGGGGGGGGGGGGGGAGCAGCGCAGGAAGTTTGAGCACCCCTGATATATATATGTAGCCAGGTCACCTGATGGCTACTATTCTGCCCTTGTACTGGCAGTAAGCCTTGGTACAATCAGGTTGCCAGTAGTTGATATGGGGTTTTCCCCCTCCGAGGAGCTGCACTTGAGTGACAGCGGGAGGTGGTGACATCTGGCCTGGGCATAACCAATAATGAGGCAGACCTGGTGCCTTCCTCCTGGCAGTACTTAAGGGCAGTGCCGCCCCAAATTCTGGAGTGCCTCTATCTACTTGAGAGGGGCAGGTCACACAGCCAAGAGCCTGATTATTGGGCCTACTCTGGTTCTCTTCCCTTCGGGAGAGAGTGAGTGTGTACCATACCTCTGCCTCTTCTAGAGGGGCAGTGAAGAGCTGGGACTGCTGTGGGTGCCCTTGGTTTGTAGTGAAGTTCCAGGGACCATCATTCAGTGAGTAGCTGTCTGTTGCTGTATTGGGCAGAACCGTGCCGTGTACTGTGCTTCACAGAGAGAGAGAGAGAATAAACCGTTCCTGTTATTATACCTCCGGCCTGGTGTGACGTTACTGAGGGGAGAGGTAATCGTTCTACCGTGGGAGATTACCTTCAGTTCCCTGGAGCCTACGGCAGATGGAGGCGCTGCACTGCTAAAGATATGTGGGTAATGTACCCAGAAATTTGATCCTGTGTCCCCACTACCATCGGCGGACGACTCAGCCCTCCTGTTTACCAGCAGGTATCATGCACCACATACGTAGTAATGGCCAAATCTCGCACGGGGTGGGGGAAACACTGTTACATACTGTATACACACACCATAACCAGCAGCATGCAGAGAGGAGCCACAGCCAGCCTGGGAGAGGAGCTGCTAGGCTGTGCTGCGTCACCTGCTGGCTGGAATGTGCGCACACGGCTTTTCTCCACTGCTGCACCAGACCATTAAAAAAATATATCTTACTGGCCATGGGGCAATTTCCTCCTTGCCCCCCTGGCCAGTCCGCCCCTGGGAATAACCTAAGTGAGCACACACTTAGCCAATTAAGACTATTAACCCCTTATAGAATTAATAGATTCTGAAGGGGGGGCTACATTTCTATTGGCTGGTTTCATCCAAAAATAGAAACCCCCACTATAAGCGCAGCCTATTACTGATTTGAAAATAAGTTAAGGAGACATTGTCTTTAGGGGCATAAGCGTCCAAAAATCCAAACCAGTTAGATATGGGTTCATATCATTCCCCAATAAGGGATGCTCCACTCAGTATATAAGCACTAATGCTAAAAATCACTGAGACTTACTTACAAGGGAGCTGTATTTCGGTGAGAATGAGTGGAAAGAGAGGTGCAGCCAGGAAGCCTAAACAAACATAACATACAGTAAAGTGTTAAGTTATAAAGTGAATTCAGAAATGACAGAGATCCAATGCAGCGTGTGTCCCAGAGCTCAGCAAGCAGAGCGCCGCCTGCTGGAGTCACTTCCACTTTACAGCCTTTCCATTTCGGAGGTACTGCGGGATGGGAGGAAGTTTGTGCCTCTCGGCGCGCCGTAAGCCAACGCCGGTTCCCATAGCAACGAAGGGGGTGTTGATCAGTCGCTTCTAGTTGTCCGGGAAATCATCTGCGGCTCAGAGACCGAGGTGAGAAGCAGCTCACAGAGCAGAGAGAAGCGGCTCACAGAGCGGGCAGAGGCCGCGGGGCTCCGGGGTGAGAAGCTTCGGGCAGAGGCGCGGGGCTCCGGGGTGAGAAGCGGCGGGCAGAGGCCGCGGGGCTCCGGGGTGAGAAGCGGCTCACAGAGCGGGCAGAGGCCGCGGGGTTCCGGGGTGAGAAGCGGCGGGCAGAGGCCGCGGGGGATAACTGGGCTGTGATACCTACTGTATTTGACTTACAGTATCTGTCTGCAGAGTAATCAAATGTGAATGGGATGGACATTATTATCCCCAATGATTTGGGTGGTGGTGCTGTATATACAGTACCAAATCCGTGGCACATCAGCCCCCCCCCCTCGTATTTCCAGTCCCCCCCCATGAATACTAATGTGGTTTCTTTGAGCGTTATGTTGGACAGCACTATACCAGTGAATGTGTGGGTTGTCTTTCAAAGATTCCCTGAAGTATAAACTGCACCAAATATGTATTAATGTTTGGTGGTATTGTGTGTAATCACTTCCTTTTTAAATATCACATTAGATACATTTGAAAGAGATCACACAAAGAACCCCCAATGCACATAAATATGACAAATTATTTAGCTCATTTCTATATGGTTTTATTCTCCTTGGCCAAAATATACCAAACCTGCAATATGTCAAGGTAGACCCCATTTCAAAAGCATTTACAGTATGTTTTTATTAAATATACGACATGCTTCAGTTTCTGCTGCAAGACAAAACACAATGGGGCATACATATACAGTATGTATCAAAGAAAAAAAAATCCTATTGATTACAATGAGATTTGTTTCTTCGCTACAATAAGTGCAGTAATTTTGCACCAGATGTACTCCACTTTTGCCTTGATACATATTCTCCTATGTGTTTGGATGCGCTGTGGAATGACAATAGTAGAGTACATTTCTATCCTATAACTTGATAAATTAGCAGGATCCCTTCACATACTGTAATAGTCTGTGGCAGAGAGCTGTATAGCAGATAAAGTGTGACTGTAAGAGGACACCGAAATAGATCCTATACTGTATGGTGCACACTGCTAAATGTACAGCGTATAAGTAAATAAAATGCAACTTTTAATACTGTACATAAATGTACAGTTGTGTGAAAAAGAAAGTACATTGCTGATGTCTTTCCTCCTTGGCATTGTGTTAACACACACCTGAATGCTCCAGACTAGCAAACTGCTAACACTTTATCTTTTATAGAGGTGGTCACACTTGCTGGTGATCAATTGATCAAGGGCATTTGATTAGCAGCACCTATCTGCTACTTAGTTTTTCACACATGGCGTCTCCATTTTGGCTTTATTTTTGTTTAAATAAATCATGACACAGTGTAAAATGTCATGTGTTGTTGTTCATCTGAGGTTGTATTTACCTAATTTTAAGACCTGCTAAGGAACAGATGATTGTTATTATGTCCTGATATGTAAAACCATAGAACTCAAAGAGGGTGTACTTTCTTTTTCACACCACGGTACATACATATCATCAAATATAAACATTAACACTCAGTGATAAGAGTTTAAAGACTATTGCTCAGCACTCTCAATGTGTGTGTAACGGGTCCTCCCCCACCCAGTCTCACTTTGGGGCTCCTCAGGGAACTCTCACTCTGGTTACAGGGATTTTGGTGGCGCATACCTGCTGGTAACAGGAGGGCCTGGGTCTCCCGCGATGTCACGGGGGATAACAGGACAGGCTTTTGGGGCTGGGCCCGAATTCTTCTTAATGGTGCAGCGCCTCCATCTTGTGCAGCCCCCAGTTGTGTGGGGTGGAGTATCTGCAAAAGAGTTATCTCCCTCTCCTCCAAATATACTCCAAACTCAGGCAGGAGGTAAAACAAAAGGGGGTTCTTTATTGTCCAGATCAGTAGCAGTATATGCACATCACACAGCACTCCTCAAATAGGGTGTTCACCACCAGGATGATTTCTAGACACACTCCTTGTCCAATATAAGAGCTGTCCTTTCCTTCCCTTACTCCTTTGTGGAGCAAGAGCATATCTCCCCTCTCCCCTAAGGGAGAGCCTTCAGCGTACCAGAGCCCTGGTAGCTTAATTAGAACCCACCATCCTCTTTCTGAACTGCAGAGGAACCACTTCTCTCAAGGCTAGAGAGGAACAACTAAACAGGAAGGGGTAATCCCTTTAGTACAGATCCAGTAGTCCCACCCCTGTGCCATTGACTGACACAAGGCATGAGCACTACCTTCTCTGACCAACTGAATCACAGTGGTTGGGGCAAACCCATTTGAACTCCTGGCAACCTGCCCTTACCAGGGATTATTGCACAGGAGGAGGAAAGAATAATAGCCCAAACCTGCCAGGGCTATACGCTCCCTCTGGTGAAATGTATAGCCCTGACAGTTGATAAGTCATATACAATGTACACATGCTGAACACCCACACACCCAGGGTGGTGAAATACATAGGGTAACTCCCAACATGGAGGACCCAAACTAATAGTAGTGCCGGGGATCTGGCTTACGCACCTCCCTCCCATTGTGATCCACTATCTTAATGAAAAAGGTTCGCAAAGGGCCATTCTCAGGGCGATACACTATCTTATTCAGATAAATCCCTCTCCCCACACTCCAAACTTTCATGAGGTGACAAATCTTTTCCTCAGAATAATAAACAGAGTTACTACACTTAGACATTAAGTACTCTATCACAGCTTCTCGCAGCCAAGATTCACACTGCTCCTCTATCTCACGCATGATAGGCTCAGGCACATATGGATAGTTAAATCCATGGGACTGTCTATAGCGGGCCACTATAGCTCTGTCAGCTCTGCTTAGTTTGATCAACTTACGATCCCCAGCTGTACCTGGCAAAACCCAGGACAATGGTTCTTCAGGGGCAATTTCGTCGTAGAGAATGGATGGACCTTGGGGAATTATCATGCCCTGTTTAATTCCTCTTAACCTCCTCTCTAACTCATCAGCAGCCTCCTTCTCTGAGTAGGTACCCTTACTCCACCAATGGTCAACCAAATCATCTTGTAATATGATGAACCTATACGGTCCATAAACCCTGAATAACCCTTAAACATAGGAGCCCACCATTTGGTGCTATGGTCCTCCATTTCTCCTCGGGAGGATACGCCTGAGGTACCACTAGATAGTGAACCTTTACCTCTTCCTCGGTTAACATATTTACACACAGTAGATTGAATAATGGGTGACTTTGCTCTCATGGAACCCTCCCTCACAGACGATACGGTTCCCTTAGATTTACTCCTAGGTGTAGGCCTAAACACAGCAGGATTTTCAACCGGGATCCTACTACTCCAAGGGATCTCTCCATCCGACCCTTCATCACTGGTCACCCAATCCTTCAAGTCCGTAGACAAATTGTGTACCTTCTCTTTCTTAACCCCACTAGGACACAGTGAGCTGGGACGGGGCAGTGGCCGGGGCAGGGACACTGTCCTTCGCACAGTCTCTAAGCAGGGCTATGCCGCGACCTGTGGATGATTGGGGAGGCGTGATATCTACAGACCTCTTTAATCCTCGGCCCGGTACAGTGTCCATCAGTTCACCTTTCTTTCCCTCCTTTGGATCATGGCGAACGACATCTGGAGCTGCACTCTTCTGGTCCACCCCGCGGGGGCAACCGGATGTGACGTCATCATCCGTCGACGTCGCGGATTCCCGGTACAGGTCCAGGTCCCGCACTGGAAGGGCGTCGTCAGTCGCTCTCAACACCGGAAGTGGTGGCGTTTCGGGATCGCGGACATGCCACAGGTAAACCACAGGCCGTCTCCTCACGCCGACTTCCTCTCTTGTCACCTGGCGGGAGTAAGGGGGTGGGGCTTCTTCCTTACCGCTTCGCAGGCTCTCGGTAGGTTTTTTGTCCTCAGAAGTCGTCTCGGTTTCCATCTCCGCCACGGTGAGAGTCGCCACGGCCGTGGGACTATTTCGCGGTTCAGGCCGTACCAGCGCCTGCTGTCGGGGAATCTCCAGACTCGGCTGCTCAGCATTGCAGGTTAGTTGATCACACAGCACGGCATCGCTGCAGTGGTCCACCGGTAGGCGCATCACCACTGATGACACACTCTCACGTTCTCGTCGTCCGACGAGGCAGGCAGGGACACCTCCGCAGGAGAGCGACGGCGGGGTTCTTCGCTTGGGATGGGCACACAGGGCACGCAACAGTCTGGTTCCGGCACCACCATCAGTAGCGATTCCCCTCTCCCTTGGGCAGTCACCATTTTTCCTTCCACGAGGCCCGGTAGCACAATCTCAGCTACCGCACTCAGTTCTGGAACGCCAGGCTTCACATCACCTTGATCAGGGGTGACATTCACCGACAGGCACTCGACTTCTGTTAGCGTCGCTTTCGGGACCTCCGCAGGAGCCAGAATAGTTGAGAAGGGATCTACCGGCCATAGGTAGAAAACCCCACACTGCGGGCACCTTGCATGGGTACTTGGCTCCGGTCCAGGTAATCTGCACTGCAGACACAGACACTTCAGGTATTCTTTACCTCCCACCTCCACCACCAGGAAGCCTCCCTGGAGTTGATAGGCATTCACACGACACAACGGCATATCACTAGCTGCTGACACAGTAGATAGCATTGTCTCTCGACACAAAGTTCTTTCTCGCTCGCCAGTCTCAACAGAATGAAGGTGTGGAAGCTCACATCCGGCTCCTCCTTTCTTCTGCTCAGGACTATGTGATTGGTTCTTCATGTGTGCCCTCCCTCTGGTGGAGTTTAGAAGAGGGACACTCAGCTTCTCTTCGTGACGTGAACTGGGGTGGGACCCAGTCACAGCACAGGGTGGCGCGGCCTCCGCTTTCGCGCCCCTCTTGCAGGCAGGGCGTTGGCTTTCGCGCCAAACCGTCCAAATCTTTGCACACAGCTTTTCCACAGCACGTTTGCACACAGCACGTGCGTTCCGCAGTCCCGGCGGGAACCACTATTTTGTTTTCTCAATGACGCGCGGGGCAACACACACAGCCGCCATCTTTGGCCTCTCAGTACCGCACAGAGTACTACACACAGCTGCCATCTTTAAGGATCCCCTTGTACTCACAATAACGCAATCTTCACTGCCATCAGGGGGACTCGCTCCTCGGTACATACCACACGCCATTTCAGCTCTGAACAGTAATAAGATTGTGGCATACCCCAGGCTAGACAAAACTCTACCTCTGCATACTCTACACGATAAACGTCCTTTCAAGTGCTCTGTGGTGATAGCTTGGCTACCGGCTAGATGTGCTTTTGGAGGGCTTCTCCTCAGCACGGGAGTCCCTCCTCTTGGCTGCCAGTACCAAAGACCACTTTCCAGAAGTTCCTGATCCACGTTACCCAGTTTACTTCCTCCAGGCATCTATGATCACTCGCCTCAGGGAACTAGAACAGCAATAGCACAGCTGCCAACGCTTTTCCACCTCTGTAGATCAGTCTAGGTCGTGCTTTGCGAGGTTCAGGGACCTCCTGACTGCACCTAGCTTCTCTCTTCCTGCAGCACTTGCTCTGGGAGTACACATATTAATCTTCCAGTTTTGCTTCGCTGAAAGCCTGTCCTGATTTTATCTCAGCAGCGCCTCCATCTGTAACGGGTCCTCCCCCACCCAGTCTCACTTTGGGCCTCCTCAGGGAACTCTCACTCTGGTTACAGGGATTTTGGTGGTGCATACCTGCTGGTAACAGGAGGGCCTGGGTCTCCCACGATGTCATGGGGGATAACAGGACAGGCTTCTGGGGCTGTGTCCGAATTCTTCTTAATGGTGCAGCGACCTCCATCTTGTGCAGCCCCCAGTTGTGTGGGGTGGAGTATCTGCAAAAGAGTTATCTCCCTCTCCTCCAAATATACTCCACTCTCAGGCAGGAGGTAAAACAAAAGGGGGTTCTTTATTGTCCAGATCAGTAGCAGTATATACACAGCACTCCTCAAATAGGGTGTTCACCACCAGGATGATTTCTAGACACACTCCTTGTCCAATATAAGAGCTGTCCTTTCCTTCCCTTACTCCTTTGTGGAGCAAGAGTGTATCTCCCCTCTCCCCTAAGGGAGAGCCTTCAGCGTACCAGAGCCCTGGTAGCTTAATTAGAACCCACCATCCTCTTTCTGAACTGCAGAGGAACCACCTCTCTCAAGGCTAGAGAGGAACAACTAACAGGAAGGGGTAATCCCTTTAGTACAGATCCAGTAGTCCCACCCCTGTGCCCTTGACTGACACAAGGCATGAGCACTACCTTGTCTGACCAACTCAATCACAGTGGTTGGGGCAAACCCATTTTAACTCCTGGGAAACCTGCCCTTACCAGGGATTATTGCACAGGAGGAGGAAAGAATACAGTATTAGCCCAAACTTGCCAGGGCTATATGTGCATAAGTGTTAATGTTCTAACATAAAAAGGTAACCCCACGGGTGGACCATGTGTCTCCTAGCTGGTTATAGTGAATATATAACACCTTATACTAGCGATGTCTCATGAATTTCAAGCCCAAATCCTGATCCCTAACCAGAACATGGGGTACCATCCACAGTACTAGTTTCAGCCTTGGTATCAGAGTGGAAATGGAGCCAATGAAAACATAATATGTATGGCACCCAGAGGTACGGCTTTACTAAATATTGTTACCTAGTTCAAAGCAGGATTGTAAAGGACCTGTATGTGCCTGTATGTTACAGGGTACAATGTACTTAGGAAACACTGCTGTTGCTATTTAAGATGCTCAATGCAGTAAATAAACTCATAGGTTCCCGAGAACTCAAATAAACATTGTGGTGTGCTCCGTTTCTTGAGAGGATCAGCTCCAGCTAAAATGTCTGTGGAGAGTGGTGTTTCTATATACAGGGGACACGAGATTTTCTGCCGGGGCATCGCGCAGGGCCTTTGTAAGTTCCCTTATTTGATTTCCGGTGGCTTCTGGCAACGCGTCACCAAATGACACCGTGGGTTTATATGATGTTGCATTGCAACGTCAGTGACATGTTAAGAAGGGGGGGGGGGGGCCGCAAGCAGGGGGGGTTTAGATTAAAAAGTTTGCGCACCCCTGTTCTATAAGGAATGTATTATACTGCGTGTGGGCGCACGACGTGGCACACGTGTGTTGTGCCTATAGGCCAAACAATGATGCGCGTGGCTAGGAGGCGTGGCCATGGCGTCACAAGGGTAGGCCTCACTGTGATTGGCTCACAGTGTCATGTGGCACGGCAGCCGCTTGAAAATACAAGTTTCTTTGTTTTTCCACCAAGCTGCCGCGCCAACGCTGTCTGCCGTGTGCGCTCGCGTCGGCAGTGGATACACTGTCGTAGGAACACAGGTATTTTTCATTGCTGTGGCGCTTAGTAAGATGGGTGCAGTGGCTGTAACCAGTCTGCCTGTCAGTGTCGGTGAGAGGGAATAGTTAACGAATTTCTTAATAGAAACCTGCACTGTCTGGAGGTAACCCAGCGGGAGTCAAAATCTGTCGGGGAGAGGGATGGATAGATAGGTGGATGAGACAGACAAGCCACGGAATTATGATTGCAATATATAACGCACTTATATGTGCAGCTGAGCTCTAACGGGCGCCTAACCTTAATCAAAGTGAGCTCTATCAGGCTCAATACCTAAATCAACTGGCTTATGGTTTGTTTAAGAGAGACCCATTTAATCGTCCGGCCGGGGTGAAGGTATAAGGGATCTGTCTGAACATCCAGGAAGTGACATCTGGTCCGAAGCTGCCACGGCCATCCTGCTTCCTGGCATCCTGCCCTTACTCCCCTGACAGGAAATCAGCCTCTCTTTGGCTCTTATTGCCTGCAGAAGCTTCTTGCCTTAAATAGCAGGCAGTTGCTTCTAATCTATGCTCGTGCAAACTACTGGATACCTTATCCTGTTTGAGCTCTCCCTTGCCTTTTGTTTTGCCTGCTGCCTGTCTTGACCTTGGAACTGAATCTGACCACCCCTTGTCTGCCTCGACCTCGGAACCGGACCCGACTACCCTTTGCCTGCCTCGACCTCGGAACCGGACCTGACTACCCTTTGCCTGCCGCCTGCCTCAACCTTGGAACCAGACATGACTACCCTTGCCTGGTTCCTGTCTCGACCCCGGAACGTACCTGATTACCCCTGCATCCCAGGCGTCTGATTCCAGGCCAAGGTCTGTGTATTACTCCCTACCTCTGTCCTGCGGGTCCGTATCCTGTTTTGCAGTCAGCAACGTTACAGACAGACACCGAGCTAATGATGTGACGAAGACCCATGGCTTTAAAAAACGAAAAAGGCTTAATTTTGTAAATTACAAAAATGACGTCAAACTAAGTACTGTACATTGTGTGGACAAACTTAGCAGAATTCTGTTTCCCTTTGGTTTAACATTTGACGGGAAATCAGATCACCGCCAAACATATAATAGTCATTTGAAATAACATGGATGTTGTATAGTACCGAATTCTAGAGTAGGGTTGTGATATATTTATTTGTCCAGAAAGTTCGAGGGAACCAGTCCCAATTGTCAGGGCTCAGCAGCAAAAAAGGACACTTATATGTTATTCAAATGTGATAATCAATTGAAGTAGAGAATAGAGCTATGATTAAAGCTACTGTACGTGAGACTCATGAAAACCTGTGTATTATAACTCCTGTGTGACTTGATGAATGGAACAGTATGTAGGTCTCTATAAAGTGGTGACAGACCTATAAATACCATAATGGTCATGTCTACCATCTCAATGAAACAAACTGTAGCCAAAATAAATAAAAACGTCCTGGAGTAAGACAGGTATGGTACTCACTCATGTAGCAGCTCACCCCTGTATGATGCGTGCATCACGCCAGAATTGAAGAGAAAAGACGGTCCGTGAGGTCCAAAAACGGAGCACAGCAGTTGCAAAGGAAGGGGGCTACAAACCGGCATAAACGGTTAAAAACGGTTATTTGTCCCATAATTTGGTATTTACTAACTTTTTGTCTTATAGGAAAATGTAATGCAGTGATTTTTTTTTTTTTTCAATCTTGAAACATATTTGTCTAATTTTATTTAGAAAGTTATGGTCCAACAATGTCGTCCACCTCTCGTGGTCAGCCTAGGATGACAGTGCAGCGAAGCAAAGCCTCACCTTCACCTTCTGCTACTGGTTCAGCAAGAGGCACCAGTGCAAGGCCCAGTGATAAGCTGAATCCCAAAACTATAGATCCGGTAGGTTTTAAGTACTTTTGTGTAATGCTGCTAATCACACTTGGACATGGGCGGATTGCCCTATTGGGCGATCAGGTTTGCCCTGGTGGGCTGGTGCTGCTGCTCCCCAGCTCCCTGACCACCTGCAGTACTCTTCCCACTTCCTGTCGGTGCCTGGATTGAACTTCTGCCCGACCAGAGGAGGAAGGTAGGTAGTTGGGAGAGAGGTGTCATACCTTCTCTGGCGCAGCATCTTCTCCTACAGCGTTGTGTTGGCATGACGGCATGATGTCCCGTGACGTCATGACGCTGCAGCAGGAGGGCCGCTCCTCAAGGAAGCGCCCGGGCCGGTATGTACCTACAATCCACCCCTGCAACTAGATTATGAATAATTGGAAGTGAGCTTTGACTGCGCATTAATAACAGCTTTAATGGTAGCAGCTTTACATTGTAGACTGTTGGAGAAATACCAGGAAGCAAGTTTTTATCTTTTTAAGGTGCAAGCAATGATAGTTGACATTAAAAAAAATGGTATTTATGTTTTATGTGAACTTTTAACCAACATTTTACTTTGCTTGTTGTATATGTTAAATTGTTATGGGTTTTAAAAAATGTCCAATGAAGTGTACAAGGTGTAGATGTTTTGTACACGTTCACATGATCATAGAATGTAAACCTCATTTAAAATACTCGAACAAATGTAACTGTGGTGGTCTTGAATCGAGGATAATATGGTCATAATAAACGAGCCGCAGACATCTTTGTACCACGTTTTGTGTATGCTTTAAATCCATCCATATTTTATATTCTGGTTTGAAATAAGGTAAAGTAAAGATACTTCTACGTGCCATCACATTTTGACCACTGCTCTTTCTTTTTAGTTTGCTGAGCCACAGCGATCACCCTCTGCATTTTCTGCTATATATTCTAAAGGAGGGATTCCTTGCAGGTAAACTCCTAAGTTAAAAGTGCATGTTTATTTAACTCATGGATGTGATGTCTGTGGACCATAGGATAATGGTTTATTACTATGCTAAAGTCCTCTTTAATCCAAAGTAAAGATTCAGTGGCACTGGATAAAGTAGTTTATGCTTGCAAAATATACCTGTCTGCATTTTTGGTCCAAATTTGCTTTGAAAATTATGTTTATACAGCAATATAAACACAAGTGCCTTTATTTTTTGGCACTAAACGAATTTGTTTGGTCTATTTCAGGATCATTATGTTTCAAGTCACTTGATCAATTTGAACCATATGTATCAAGATGAGGCATTTTGCTATTTAACTTGTTGCAAACATTTTTTCGTGTCCTTTTTGAATTGGAATCAAATTTATACAACTTAAGTATTTAGTTTCTGACATTTGACACTGATCTCATCAGACCAGTTGAATTGCATTTTCCATACATAAATGAAAATTGCTGCACTTAAATTCAAACGTTGATTAATCTTTGATGTCTGTATTTTAGAGCTGTAATTAAAAGAATGTGTTAGCAATTCTCCCACTAACTGCTCCTATAACTACTAACCAAATCGGTTGAGTGAGCAAATTAGGCACAAAGCACCTAGGTAAGATGACCAAAACTGTTTCTCTTGGCATCGATGTAACATGGTAATGCTCATTTACTGTATGACACTTTCTACCTGGTGTCTTCCTGCTCTGAAATTTTAGATTGGGACACTGAACTTGAAATTATGAACTGTTAAGTTAAATAATTTTTAGGGTAGGAATAATTTTTTTATTTTATTTGTAAAGATGATAACATAGTAATTTGTTTAGATAACTAACCATCAGAAATAGTGAGGATTTTTGCTTGTGATATAAGTAAAGATGGACAGCCGTCACTCTCGTGCTACTGTATTACTAAAATAACAAAGATTCCTAGTCTTGTATACAAGTTTATGAAGATATATGAAGGAAAGTATATATTTTCTGTAACTTGGCTTTTGATTTCTTTGGTTTTCAGGTTGGTGCATGGTTCTGTAAAGCACAAGTTACAGTGGGAACGTCTTCCAGAAACTATTCCATTTGATCCTCTTCTTATTACATTAGCGGAGGTAATTTTAGACATCTTTATTTCAATTTGATTATGTAGAAGAAAATATGAAACTTATGGCTTAGTTGTCTTGCTTTTGTATAAGTTCAAAAACGTAATGCGAATTTCCAAAATAATTTTAATAATGCCAGGGGAAAAATAAATTTGGCTTACCAAAATATTAAAGTATAGATATCTACTTTTATTGTATTGGATTTCGGTGGTTCCTTTTTAATGGACCAACATATCAACTGTACAAAGTTGTCTTGTGTGTAAGCTTTTAAGGCTGCAAAGATCTCTTATTTTATTATATTCATGATCCTTGTGGAAAGCATCCAATGTAAAATGTTAAACCCCTATGCTGCTGGAGCGCATGGAAGAACACAATAAATTAGCGTGATGAGTGTTACTTAATGAGTAAAATATATTCATGTTTTTTCTCCCTGTCATATTGCACGTTTTGAACTTGAATCAGGTATTTTACGTTTATCATTGTGAAAGTGCAATCGCAATCATTTTTGTAATTTTTTTTTCAAGGCTAATGTATCATCACAACCCGACTAATCGTTTACAAAACAATTTTGTTTTTACTTTTATACAGTCGGTACGATGAGTGAAACATTTTCTCATGCTGTTCTCCAGAAAGAGATTCTTATTACGGAGATGGCAAACAAAGTAGGGATCCAGAGAAATTGGAATATCTTCTTATTGTCAAGACATAAGACCTACTTAGACCAGGGATGCTCAACTCCAGTGCTCAAGACCTCCACCCCCCCCCCCCCCCCAACAGGTCATGTTTTTTTGGATATCCCTGCTTCAGCACAGGTGATGCAGACACTGATTATGCCACCTGTACTGAAGCTGGGATATCCTTAAAACCTTACCTGTTGGGGGGGTCTTGAGGACTGAAGTTGAGCATCCCTGATTTAGACCATGCTGTATGTTAGTTTTGAATATTCCAAGGGTCTTGCATCTAAAATATCTTTCAAGAAGTGTCTTTCTATAGAGCAACATGAACATTTACATTAGATTGAGGGTGGAAGATCCATGCACAATCCTTGAAATTATGTGGTTTTCCAATTATGAAGCACAGAGTTTTATGTAGATAAATATTCAAGCAATTTTAAACAGAACCTTAGTAACGTATGGGCATCAAATACAAAAAATATATAACGCCATACAAAGTGTACAACTAGTAAGTGAAAAGGAAGTTACATTTAGGTTGGATAAGTTGGGTACATTTTCTCAAAATGATTTTCCAGTGAAATCCTTGAGTGCACTTGTAGTCATTTTTAAATAGGGGGACATATGCTAAAACTGTCTCTTCATAAATCTCTTTTGAAGTGTTTGCAAATTGGAGACTTCACATTTGTCATACATTTTATCTGCATATAATAAGTGATTGATTGCCATTTAGCATTAGTTGTTTTTTTAACAGCTGCCACCACATTTTAATAGGACAGAAGCTCATTGTGGTGTAATTATTTTAAGGTGTCTCATACCTGTCAATTTAATGGAGATACAGTAATTTAAGTTTAATCACAATTGTTTATTTTTTTATATTTTTATGTTTTTTGTTGAGAATTTTGTACAAGGAAGAAGGGGGAGAGGGGTAAAGGGTACAGAAAATAAAAATGGGTTGGGGAGAAGGGAAGTGACATATTGCAATACAAAAAGTGTCCTGTTGCTGCTAGAAATAAGTACATTAAATGACATAGAGGCAACATGTGCAACAGCTACCAAGACCTTGGTTTGGAGGAGAGGAGAAGGCCATCCTGTGAGCTGAACCATTGTGACCCAGATAAGGCAACATTTTGGAAATCTGTTGGGGATTAGGCTGGTAATCTTGTCCATAGTGTAGACTTCCCAAATTTGTATGGAGAATTTTCAGAATAGATGGAGGGCTGTGCTGAGCCCAGAGCCTAGCTATGACACACCTGGTTGCTAAAAAAAAAAAAAAAAAAAAAAAAAAAACATAGGTAAAGCCAGGGTATTTTCTGTCTTGCCCAAATGTTTATGGGGTCTATGTAGTAAGCAGGACCAAGGGTCTCTTAAAATTGGTGTATTACAGGTTTTGTGTACCATGAGAATAATAGCATCCCATATAGCGACATTTTTAGGACAAGTCCACCACATATGTATATAGGGGTAGGGTACTGGCAGCCCCTCCAGCGCCCCGCAGTCATGTCAGGCTTCTATCTATGCCGGTGTCTATGGGTGAGATACCACCTGTGGAGGAGTTTAAAGCCATCTCCTTAATAGTAAGAATTTTCTACATTGGCCCATTCTTTGGATCAGGCTGGTAAGTGGCTCAGTTGAGCAGCCTAGTAGTAAACGAGGCTAAGAAAACAAGGAGATGCAAGTCCGCTTTCAAGGGTAGGCTTAATTAGTTATCACCTCCTAATCCTAGGTTTCTTTGCTGCCCAGATAACGTTAGAGACCTTTTTTTCTGGAAGTCTTCCATTACCCTATTTGGTATTTGGGGTGTGTGAAAGAGGTATAAAACTCTTGGGAGGTTATTCATTTTAATACTTATGATCTTACCTACCCATGAGATAGAATAGTGACTCCTTTCCTCTAGTCCTTTTTTTTCTCCTAATGAGCTGTGGGTAGTTTGCGTCACAGAGTGTATAATAGGCCTTAGTCTATCTAATCCCTAGGTACATAATTGAGGATTTTTGCCAGTTAAAAGAGAAGTTAAGATTGAGGAGTTTAATTACGTGAGGTGATATATTGAAGCTCAGGACATCGATCTTTGATGAATTAACGTTGTAATTGGATATTTGACTAAACTTGTCCAATTCAAACATTATATTGGGTAGTGAAATATATAATAGGATGTCAAAATATAAAGTTCCAGCACTCACTGACTCAGAAAAATACAATAATGTGGGTTATGCCAAAATGATCAGTGGTTTAATATAAGCCCAAGATAACATTTGGAGTGCTGTGGCGCAAATGCTAAAACACGAATACTACAAATATGGTGATTGGGGGGAACAGTACAGGGATAGGGAGTGGGACAACACTAGGTAGGAAAGCGGGGACAGCACAAACAAAGGGGAGGGTAATCAGGGGGGCAACGTTTCGGTGGGGATACCTTCCTCAGGCCCGTTCCCTCAGGTCTAAAAAGACCACAAGGTACTTCCCTTAACCCTGATACCCTAAAAAACCAGAGCAGCACTTAAAGAGCAACAAAATGCAAATAGAAAGCTTAAACAAGCAGAGTACTGAGTACACCAGAGAAAATACAGTAAGCAAAGTTAATCAAACCATCTGGTTGAATGACCACAAGTCTCTCTTTCTCTCTCTTTCCTTTCACTGGCGCGCACTGCATTTTCTCTGGTGTACTCAGTACTCTGCTTGTTTAAGCTTTCTATTTGCATTTTGTATTGTTCACCCCAATCACCATATTTGTAGTATTCATGTTTTTGCATTTGCGCCGCATCACTCCAAATGTTATCTTGTGCTTATATTAAACCACTGATCATTTTGGCATAACCCACATTATTGTATTTTTCTGAGTCAGTGAGTGCTGGAACTTTATATTTTGACTATTAGTTGTGCGGGAATTTGGGTCCTCCTGGTTCCGTTAGCACCCTGCACATTCATAATTATATTGATCATGAGTGCTGTCTACTCAATTTGTATAGGTTTATATAGTAGGATGTCATCCACGTACAGAAACAGCTTCTTTTCTGAGTCCTTTATTGTTATGCCCTTGATGTCGGGGTGCTTTCTTAGCACAACCACCAATGGTTCGATGGATAAAGTGAAAATTAGGGAGGATAAAGGGCAGCCTTGACGTGTACTATTAAAAATACACATTGGGATAGAGATAGTATTGGTCGCTTTTTTAATTGCGCAAGAAGTCGTATAGGGATTGAGCACCTTTTTAAGAAACAAAGGACCCAATCCAATTTTCTCCATTACCTTAAACATGAAAAGCTAGATGATGCAGCCGAAGGCCTTCTTAGTACAGTATCAAGAGAGAAAAGCAGAGCAGGTCTTTGAGTGCTATCAATATTATTTATGTATAAAATGTTTTACCAGGAAGTAATACATTGAGTTACCTCTCGTTTTCAAGTATGCCCTGGGCACAGAGTTATGATGACAAATACATGGTTACATTAAGTGAACCGGGATAAACATTATGTATAAAGACATTGCATGAACAGTTAAAGATAAAATATGTTATAGGCGTATGAAACTGATAGACCAGATTAAAATGTGAGGCAGCTTTAGTTTTGAAAGAACTTAGTGGTGGTGGCTTTGGGAGTCTCAGCTAGATGGTGTGAGGTGCTTGGTAATATGATGTTTATCTACGGACTTCCTAATATTATCTATTGCCTGGTGGTTTCAGATAAACCCTACCTGGTCAGGGTGTATTAAAGAAGGTGAGTAATTATTTAGTCGGTTGGTCAGAACCGTTGCAAACAATTTGACGTTTGTGTTAAGAAGAGACATGGGGCGGTAGCTCCTGCGTTGATCTGGATCTTGGCTCCCTTTTTTGAGAATCACTTCAATGTTTGCCTGCAGCATGCTGGTGTAAAAAGAAGCACATTACATTCTGTCATTAAACAGTTTTTGTAAATGTGGATTTAGTAAGGTCCAACATTTCTTGTAATATTGATTCTTGAAGTCATCCAGCCCTACATTCTTGGATGACTTTAAAGATTTAATGGCATCCTCCACCTCCTCAACTGTAATTTAGCTCTTTTATGGATTCTCTGTCACTGTCGGAAAGCTTCCGTAAGGAACACTAGGTTATATAACAAAAGACAAAGCATCAGTGTAACATCCAATATGACAATTATATGGTTAAATACTTATCTAATTTTGTCTTCACAAGTGAGGGTCATTTAGTTAAATTCTTTGGCCTACGCATTTTAAGCTTGCAAACCACGCCAAGATATTCCCTCTTTTAAAAGTCCTAACAATACTGCACCCTCAAAGCTCTCGTAGACTCACTAATGGAGGGAGAACTGTCTCAATAGACTGGTCATTCACAGGTGCTTTACAAGAATTTAACTAAATGATCCTCACTTATGAAAAGAAAAACAGATGAGTATTTAACCATATAACTTGTCATATTGGATGTAGCACTGAGACTTTTTGCCTTTTGTTGTGTTACTTGGTCCCAATCTCAGTAGGACTCCTTTTTGACACCTACTGTATATGGTATTGTGGGTTTGGGTTTTGAGCTTACAGGGTCTGTGTGTGTTTGTAATCACTTATGAACTGTACTCATCCATTTTAGACAAAAGTTGATGGTTAGGGGGTGGCTGTTGTTAATTAAGTTATCTAATTTAGAGTAAAAGTCCTCGAAAGTCTTTATTTCGTTGGGATCATAAGTGAGGGCTCCTGAATAAAGTTTGATTGAACTCATACTATTTCTAGTCTTACAACTGGTTACCCTTATTGTGCTTAACACATACAGAGTTCCTGAAAGTTATTGCTTAATCTGAGAAAACAGGACACACTCATGTAGGGTGAGAATGAGGGAGTCTTAAAACACTTGATATGGTACTTTCTTCTTCAAGAAGGTGTCCAGACCTTGTGTATTCCAAAGGATACTGCAGCAAAGGGGGACAGAGGAACACACACGCACACGCACACGCACACACACACACACACACACACACACACACACACACACACACACACACACACACACACACACACACACACACACACACACACACACACACACACACACACACACTGTAATACCCTTTTAATACAGTGATGGACGTAAAAAGAAAGTCAAATTGCAAAGGGGCATGTTCAGGTAGCTTCGATAAGATCACTGCCATATCGATTTGGTTTGCATGTTGTTACCTCACCGTATGAAATTTGTGTAAAAACGGTATTCAGTAAGATTTTGTGCATGGTAGTTACCGTTTGGTACAAAAATGCCACACCGATAGACTTTGCAGTTGCTTTTTCAGAGATCTTACCGTGTGATCCCCCTCCAGTCTGTAAGAGCTGCGCAGAGAGAGTGACATCTCCCTGCACAGCTCTTACAGGCGATTGCGCTATTTTAATTTAAATTACATATTATTGAAGCAAGGGGACTCCAGAGCTGAACCACATTAATTTCAGGACCGTGGACCCCCTGCTTTCCGAATTACAGGCCTCCTTATGGGGTGCCGGTATCGCCTGCAAGTTTAAATGCCCCAGTCATGTGAAGCAGGGTGCCTAATCATCCTCATTGGGGCAACTACCCCCATCCCTTACCCCCTTTACTCCCATCACCACAAATGCAAATGGCCAATAGCATTAGTAGCCAAATATGACTAATGGCACTTTTGGCCTTTTGTGTTGAAATAAATAAAAATTACACAAAATAAAAATAAAATTTCCATACATTAAAATAAATAATAGTCAATTAACCCATTGATTTGTCACTGTGATTATCTATGCCATCAAAGGAGGCACAGATAGCCACATTGGCAACCTAAATACATTACAATAAAATAAAAGCAAACCGCCAAAAAATTCATTGATCGTCACTGTGATTATACCCTCAATGGGCACAAATAACCACACATCATGGTACATCCATCAATCTGATTGGTGGATGTATCATTTCAGTCAAATGTGACGTTACAGGCCTTATATAAGGCTTGTCATGTCTCATTTGGCAGGAATAAGATGGCGAGTCAATATCTATTAGACATGTTTAAGAGAAAGAAAGAAGATAAGATCTACTCTCCGGTGACTCCCCTTCAAGCAACTGTGGATCGTGGACTTCTGTGCATCATGTTTACTTCAAGATGAGGATGATTGCTTCGTGGGTCAAGAGTAGTTTGTGCCACAGTTGGATGAGGAGAATGGAAGCCTTCATCCCGCTACGGTAAGATACACATTGATTGTATTTTATTTAAATGGATTTTTTTAACGTTGTCCATTAATTGCCAATGTGGTTCTTTGCCCGTTGAGGGTGTAGATACCTACAGTAACATTCAATGCATTTTTTGGCTATTGTTTGCTTTTATTTAATTGTAATGTATTTTAAAAATGTTTTGTAGGTTGCCAATGTGGCTATCTGTGCCCCCTTTGAGGGCATAGATAATCCCAGTGACAATCAATTGGTTAATTGACTACTATTTATTTTAATGTATGAAAATGTAATTTTTATTTTATTGTGTAATTTAAAAAAAAAAAATTCAACACAAATGGGCAGAAGCGCTATTAGCCATATTTGGGATGGGGTTAGTTGCTCATGGAGGGTGTCTTGGCCAACCCCCTCTACCACCAACAAACCGGGCACTGGTATTTATCTGCTTCATTACATTAGTGGTTAGCCACTAAGGTAATGAAGCTAGGCTGTAAATGTATTTTTATTTCATACGACATAAGGCTGCGCTTATAGTACTGGCGACGGCGTACAGCTGCAAAGCAACTCAATGTAGTCCGTAGCGACCGACCATAGTCACAGCGACGTGGGTCACAGCAACCAAAATCGCTGTAGTCAAAAGATGTTGAGATTTACAGCGGCGGAAGCGTGATGTCAGCAGCACGTGAGCGGTTCAGCCAATGAGGACGAACCGCTCACAGCCACACCCCCTGTTGCCCTCCCTTGGTCTCCTCACCAGAGTGTAGGAATCACAATAGCGACGGATGACGTCAGAGGTCCCGTCGCCAGTACTATAAGCGCAGCCGAAGACAGGTCAGTGATTCACGAAGTAAAATGTATGCAAATCTTCAAGATATAATGGCTAGTTATTTCCAGGATTTCATGGTCATTAGTTACATTTTTACGTGCCACATTAAAACGGAAGCCTTTCATTGACTCACCCACCCTCCTTATGTACTGTCAGTTTGCCGTATACACTGTTGTTGCAGGTTCCTTATCTTAACGTCTTCATAAAAGTGCTGACTTTTTAATTTGTTTAAGCTTGCTTTATAATATATATTGTTAGTCCAAATATAAAAGATATCACCCAATACTGAAGTAGTAATTTACCCTACTTTGTACTAATGCAATATAAAATTGATGATTTGCTCTAATAGTATTGACAGAATCTTGTAGAGTTTTTTTTTTGTTTTAACATGTTCATTGTATTAAAGAATATAATAACTAACCATCAGTTAGTGAACCATCTTCTATAGTTTTTTTTTGTTCTTTTTTGTAATTCCGCGAGTTAAACCATGCACCCAGAAGTAGAAGTTTTGCACAAACATTGAAAAATGTGGAATGCTTTGTGAAAACCTTTGCAAGTCCTAATAAGGACACCTGGTTTAAAAGGCCTATGGACACTTCTTATTTTACGGTTAATCACCATCTTCTCAGTATGGTCCTGCTGTCATTCTTTACAGTTTTTCCTTCCTTCATTTCACCTCCCAATTGTTTGATTTGCTCTTTCAGTATACAGCATTTCAACTGATTCTCCTTCGTCCGTATTTTATCTCTACAATCTTGATGATAGTATATATTTATCATATCGGTTTTATGCAATACTCCTTTAACTCGAGGAATTAGGCACTCTGTTTTCCTCTCTCTACTCTGTATTTATTATAATTTCACTTCTTGTGCTGCAACAATTACTTATGAAGGAAGCCGAGCTGTCTAGTGAGATATGAAAGTGGTGCAGGAGTTCCATAAAACTCCGAAGGATAATTGAAATCTTCTGGAACCAGATCTCAGCCAGCCAAACATCAGAACAAAATTCAGACCAGTATAAGTAGTGTTTAATGATTTTTAACTTGGTTTTAGTGGTAACTGGATGCTTGGAAGCATTTACATAACCTTTCATCTTTCATGATGACTGTTGCTTTTCCACAAGGAAAGTGTAATTACTGTACCTAGTAAAGTTAATCCCCTCCTTCTTGAGAAGTGATCATGATGCTATCAAGCCATACAGTTAAGTTTGTCTTAGGACACAAAGAAGTGATACCCTAAATGTAACAACAAGCAGTTATATTTGAAAGTTGTTTTCTGTAACTTTGCTAAGTTAGACTGCTGCGTTAAATGTATTGTACATGGTTAAAAAAAAAAAAAACATTTCCTTGTCCTGTATTTGGTATAGAAATTAGGAAATCAAAAACACTCAAGGGTTTTGTACATTTTCACCGTCCAGTGTAGTCTCCAAAGCGTCACCCAGGGTTTAAACTGCAAATATTCCAAATTTGTATGCAGATCTGCAAATAAGACCATTAGTGCTCTGATCTTGTAGAATAACCCCTACTGAGTGATAGTTGAAATATGTCAATTTGTGATGGTAAAAATATTGAGTGCTTTCGTAATACTTTCTGTACTGCAAGGTTCTGCAGTGCACTGGATGTAATATTTTGTCCATTACTATGGCACTGCAGTAAATAATAAAACATTGAAGAAAACAAATCCATTTTCATTAGTTATGATTGTTTGGGTATTGTAGAGCATCATAAACAAAAGTACATCATTTTTTTTCTTAATGGCAAGTTACTGGTTACTTACCCAGGGCAGAATATATCTTGGTGTAAGTATTTATACTAATGTGAATGTATGGGGCTACAGTTTTTGTAAGCACTATTCTGAATGCCTAACTAATACTGCAGGCTTTACAAGTTTGTATTTCCCGTTTGCCACAGGGTCTTAGAGAAACAAGGCACCCCTACACGTTTGTTTCTCAAGAAGGCTTTAAGGAGTTACTGATGGTTTGTGGAGCAGAAGAAAAGGCTCTCCCACTATTACCCAAGTTGGCAACAGCACTGAAAGGTGCCCTGGTATGTATTTCTTTCATTTATTAATCTTTATCAGTATAAAAACTCCAGTTTAAAGTAGGATTGGATGATAAAGAAATTCCCACGATAAAGATACAAAGTAATTTATCTTAACGGCATCTAAATAACTAAAAAAGCTAAATACATTTTAGTGTATTTTTATTTTACCATTAAAGTATATTTTTGAATATAATTTATTTTAGAAGTGAACTAAAACCACAAGGGGAGGGGTGTGGTTCGAGTTAGACGGGTGGGGGGGGGGGGGGACGGGGTGTGGAGGTAAGTATCACTTACATTGTAAGTATCGTTTTAACGTCCATTTTTATTGCCGCGGTATTACTATGCTAAATTGCCCAACCCTTGATTAAAGTATGGTAGACATTTAAAACTTGCTGACTAAAATAATTTAATTTTATTCATTTATAATAATGATGATTGCTTTATTGGCATTGGATGATGAATTGATTTCCTATTTTGACTACTTTAATGGTTAAGTTGTTGTTGGTTACACCCAACATCTTTTTTGCACATAATATTGCGGATTCTCTTCAACTGTACATTCACATTTTGTCTGGAACCATTTTGTGTTATTTAAACTACTGCAAATTTGACATTAGACTGTGATTATCTTTATGATCAGTGTTCGACAATCCTATACATTTACTCGCCCGGGGCGGGTGGATTTAACCCCCGGGCGAGTAACTATTGGCCCAAGCAGCACACGTGTTTTTTTTTTAAATTTCCCCTGTTCGCGCTGAAATTTCCCTGCTCGCGCTTAAAAAAAACAAAAAAAAAAACTCCCTACATGACTGCTGTTTGGCGCGCGCTCCCAGGATTTGTGGGCGCGCGGCCAGGCTCTATATGAGCCCGCCCCCAACGAGCGGCCATTCTTTCTGCCCGGACATCAAGAGTAAGTACACGCCATGCTGCGGCCCCTCTGCTCCTTCCCTGCGATCCCCCTGGTCCCTACATGG